>NW_006408563.1:20987622-20990807 GCF_000296735.1 Chrysochloris asiatica | reverse complement strand
GAAAGTCCAATAGAATGGTTCTCTTTCTTTGAATGGTATTTATAGAACTATAGTTGATATTTTTCCTGGATTGTAGATCATAAATTAGTGTATTTGGAGATAGATTACAGTGTTAAAAGATTACCTTAAATTTCACTTTAGGAATTATAAGGCAGAATTTTAGTCAGAAATCAGTAGCTAAGAATATTATCAACAAAAAAAGAGGAAAAATATTAATATTATCAACAAAAAAAAAGACCGAAAAATATTAATACCTGTGCACATGTAAGCATAGTAGAAACTCCACAATCCTACATAAATAGCATAGTTAGGGAAAGATAATCCCAAGGAAAATGATTACATAACATAATGAAAACAGGAAAACTAACACAGAGATTTTCATTCTATAATCACAGTAAAGAACCTGATATTTTTTGTTAGTATTAAGTGCCTTCAAGTAGGTTGTAACTCATAACTACTCCAAATAGGGTTCCAGAGACTTTAAATCTCTTTAAATCTCTGTGGGAGTAGAAAGCCTCGTCTTTCTCCCTCAGATCAGCTAGTGAGCTCAAACCACCAATCTAGTGATTCGCAGTCCCAAGCTTATGTTACAGAACCACTGGCCTCCAGGTTGATGTTGTTGTTAAGTGCCGTTGAGTTGGTTCTGACCCATAGCGGCCTGTAAGGGTTTCTGAGGAGCAGCTGGTGAGCTTGAACCGCCGACTTTGCAGTTCAACTGGCTCTGCAGTCTGGCGCATTAATTTATATGTATATTAAATCATGGCAAATTCATTATGATTTAAAAACACAGTTAAACTGCTGTTCCCCTTGCTTTCAATTTTAAGCAGTAACACAATGGTTTATGAAATAGTGGTCATTGTCCTTTACATCTTTGCTAAATTGCATGAACATCATTGGGATGTGGATGAACAGTAGTGAGAAGTAAGTGGACCCTTGAGCAATTTCCTGACTTTTCTTTCTGTCATCTGCTACACATTTTTCTCACCTCCTACCAGCATGCCCCTAAATGCTCTCCCAGTCCATGTGCAATGCTACTCATATGCCATTTTCCTAAATCTTATTTATTTTTTATTGCTGTTGAGAATATACACAGCAAAACATACACTGACTCAACAGCTTCTACATACACAATTTCGTAACTTTGATTCTATGCTTTGAGTGATGCGGTCATTTCCACCTGCTTTTATTGAATTGTTCCATTTTCATTAACATAAACTCACTACTTATTAAGGTTCCTGTCTTACTTACCATCTGAGCTGTTGTTGTCAATTTGATCCCATATTGTTGTTAAGTGTCATGGAGTCAGTTTGGACTCATAGCAACCCTGTATAGAGTTTCAGAGGAGTGACTGGAGAATTTTGAACCACCAACCTTGTGGTTCAAACTGACCTTGTGGTCCTATGCTTATCTTACAGTGCCACACCAGGATTCCCACTCCAACAAATATTTGCTATCAAACGTTATGACATCTAGAACTGTGACTTGTGCATATACTTGTGTGGAATTATGTGACAGAGAGAAATGTTGAAAATGAGCATTTATTTGCTACTATAATGAACCCAGCATTTTATAGGTTTGAATCCTTAACAATAAAATATTGTTATGTATACCTACCAGATAAGGAAATATATTTAAACAAGTCTTAAAATGCCAGAATCCTATAAATCCTAACTAACAACAAGAGAGGGATTCCGACTGGCTCAGCGATCCTAGACTGTTAGCTACACTATTCAGTCACTTGGATTCTTGTGATTGACATATTGTTTCTGTTGTTAAATGCCTCTGAGGCGATTCTGGCTCATAGCATCCCTCTATATGGTTTCCAAGGCTTTTAAATCTTTGTGGGAGCAGAAACCTGCACATTTCTCTCCCATATAATATATTATATGCTACGTATATAGCATTTGTTAATTTATGCTTAAAAAAGGGCCAGGAGGTAATGTCTGATCTCCTGTGATTACACAAGGGAAAAGGAGAATCAAAATCCACATGAGCCCAAGGCTGATTCCTGTGAGACAAAAGTTAGACACGTTTCCTTCCATCCTCCAACCTTCCTTACTAATTCCGACCACCCCGCCTCCCCCACCCCTAGCACTCTGCTTTTCTGCTGGGTTAGATAATTCATCACAATGGTCACACAGACTTTAGAGAGAATCCTCAACATTATGCAGCTTATTAATTGTTGTTGTTGTTGTTGTTAAGTCCCATGGAGCTGGTTCTAACTCATAGCAACTCTGTATAGGGTTTCTGAGAAGCAGCTGGTAAATTTGAACCACCAGCGTTGCAGTTCAAACCGACCTTGTAGCCTTGTACTTATCCTACCGCTGCACACCAGAACTCCAGGGGCTTATTAAGGAAATTGAAAGGATACAATTCAGGATAAGAATATCATCCTTCAAGTCAGAAGTGCCCCTTCTAGCCCTTCACCTCTCAGATACATATTCCATCAGTCTCTGTCCTGTTAAGGCAAATCTTTAACACTGTTTATAAATGCCAAGGTCATCCTACCCTATAAGCCAGTCTCTGGACTAAAGGCACTCATCTTTACTTAATCTGGGAGTTTAGAAACCTGATCTTTGTTCTGCTGTGGTTTTGCTTCTCCACCACTTTACAAGGCTTCTGCTTCTCTGTGCAGGAATCTCAGGTTCCCAAGGACACACTCCACTACAGCTCTTTCTTGATGGTCCTGATATCTCTTAGTCTTGCTTCTGAGACGGATCATTTTAAACCAAGGGAGATGGCAAATTGGCTAATCCATTCATCAAATCTCTGTATGCCTTATTTGCATACTTTCATCCAATCATTTGGTGAGAGTTACAAAGACTACAGCTAAAAGAGCCGTATCAAGCAATTTCACTATACTACAGTATTAAACTTCTTTTAGATTTACAATGGCCTGTGAGCTTAAAGGTTGGGGTTTTTAATATCAGGTTATTCTACTATACAGTAAAGAGTTTTCCAGAAATCAAAGTGGAGAAAATAAAATAGTTGTTAGAATACACCAGGGCTTTCATGTCACAAGCATCTCTCTTATGCAGTTTACATGGTGAGGTTAAAATATGAAGAGTTCAGAAATTTAAAGTGAATTTTTTTAGAGATGAAAGTTTCAACTAAATACTTGTACTTTCTCAAGTGAAATGTAGAATAATGTGAGGATCTTTCTGGCCCCCCTGTTATTTATTTGT
>NW_006408563.1:20974976-20986404 GCF_000296735.1 Chrysochloris asiatica | reverse complement strand
CTGCTCCTTGGACACCCTATACAGGGTTGTTATGAGTCGGGACCAACTCAACAGAACTTAACAACAACATACATGATTGCAATGATTAATACATTTTTAAATGAAGAAATTATTTACATCTTGACACTTTCTACATAAATGATTTACAATGTTTAACTTTTGTCTTACTGGGGATGAATGTTGATTCACTGTGTGCTTACATGAGTGTTTCCCATTTTAAACTTCTTGGATTAGTCAAGTCTCCACTAGGCTCATAATAGAGTAATCTTTCTTCTGCAATAACTTTGTGTTCTTGAGGAAATTTGGTAAATAAAAATTAACTTATTCACTTTGTCTAGTTAACAGGTCTCATCTTCAGGGTACATTTTATGGGGAGCATCTTAATGGATAAAGGCACACTCAAGGAATATTTCTCAGTCAGAAAAGAATGATCGAGGTCACGATGAAATAAAACTAAGGAGGCAAAGAGAAGCAACTAAACAACATGATCATTTGTGAAAATTTATAAAACCTGCATGACTTTATGTGAAGGATCAAGTGATTTTGAAGTACAGCATTTCATGAGTAAAATACACAGAACTAAAGCAAAACATTGTTTTATAATTACAATAATAGAAACAAGGAAGAATATACATACTCCAAAATAAAGTAACATTTTTTTCACCATTCACTTCCAAAGGAAAACCAATTACTTATAATTTTATTAAAGTGGAAAAGGGTCATTAAAGTGATATTTTACATACTGTATATGATTAATAAGAGTTTGATATTAGCACAATTACCAAGAAAAAAATGTAGCAATTAAATACTTCTTGGGCTGTTTGATAATATCAGGGGCCATTTTATTTTGGAGCACTGTTTTTCTTATCATTGCTATTTCAGTCAGTATTAATCTCCTGAAGCCCACGGACAATGTCACTTAAGGAAATTTATATAATTGTGTCTGTCTATATAACATCTTATATAACATCTTCAATCCTTCCTGAGACACAGATATTTACACTAAAGGACACAGATATTTCCACATAAAGCCAATGGATTACTAATCAAGACCACTGAGCTCTTAATATGGATACATTAGCTGATAAAATTAGTTCATTTAAAATGTATCCTTGATTCATCTCAAGTGCGTCTCTAACCTGGAAGGCGCAAAGGCCAAAGGTTGGTTTCTTATAACCACAAGTTTCTGTTAAGGGCTGCCCAATAGATACTTAAGTGTCATAACCAATCAGTAACAAAACAATCATTAATTTTTAATGTTATAACTCATGCACATTCAGGCATTGGAAGCTATTCCATAGGTCAAGTGATGTCTGGATTAGTCATATGGATATGATCAGATGGATCTCAGCAAAGGGGAACAACTTGACTTTATCTTCCTTTCTGAGAGTCCTGGTGTGGGATAATGTGTTAGACTGCAAGGTCAGTTTGAACCACAAGGTCAGAGGTTCAAACTCACCAGCTGCTCCTTGGAAACCCTATATAGAGTCATTATCAGTTGGAACAGAGTCAACTAAATTTAGCAACAATTTTGGAGATAAATCAGATGAATCGGTCTGAAACTTGTTGATATGGACCAACAATACAAAGAATGCTTTGTGAGGTTGGAAGATTCTTGAGCTAGGTCCTCTTAGACAAATGCATTTAATAAAGTAAAGATTGCTGTGACCTGGATTTCATTCAGATCTGAAAGGAGGTCATTTATCAATGTAGAATCTAATAACAGTGATTTCTTACCATAATTTCTCTGTTGTTCTTGCACCCATAGATCGAGAACAACCCAATCTGATGCATGTAGTGGAGAGAGCCACCAGGTAAGGTCATCCTGACAAGGTTAAGAGGGGAGCATATATCCATCAAATGAACCTTTTGAAATGGTGAATGCAAACATAAACCCGATCTAAGAAGGTCTTAGTGGAGGCATGACTATAGGTAAATTAAAAGGAAAAAAATAAAAATAAAAAGTGTGTATTTTTAAGCCTAGTCAAGTGTCTTGGGTTAGCAGTCGGGTGTTGTTCCTTCTGGCCACTGGGACATTTAAATATAAGCTTCAATTCCCCAGTGGGATGACTATTGCAAAAAGGAGTATTGGTGATTTTTAGCTGTTACTAATAGTTCCAAGATCTTCTATCCTCTAATTTTGCTGCACATAGATTAATGAGGAAGACTAGTATAGACCTTACCTTACAAGGAAGTTCTAATGAATCTTTGATTTGTTGTATCTTCCAATATACATACTCCTTGGTAAGATGTTATGCAGATTTTAGGAGTATAATTTCTATTTATCAAAGACTTCTATAAACTGTGAAAGTTATTCTTCATAATATCAAAGATTGGCAATTCTTCAGAAATTCAAGTTGAACAAATGCTAGGATTGGTACAAACAACATAGGGAAGACAATGTGACTCCTGGTAATTATTTCAAACATGATATGTTTGTGAGATTCAATTAGTATAGATATCATATTTGAAATAACTAAGGAAAAGACTTTGGTGGTGGTGGTGGAGTAGGTTCAGACTCATAGCGACCCTGTTTCCAAGGCAAGTCTCATCTTTCTTCCACAGAACCAGTGGTAGTTTCAAGCTAGCTGATTTTGAGGTTAACAGCCTGACTCATAAGCACTACACTACCAGAGCTCCTTAAAGAAAGGACTTTAGTTCAAGATAAATTTAAAGTTTCACAAAGCTTTGCTATTTGGGTCTTTATTATTCCTTTACTTCTCTCTACTGGACTTGAACAATGAGAGTGATACAGAAGATATAGCCTTTAATAAATGGAAAAATTCAACACAGTTCTTGGATGACTTTGCCAGTGAAATGAGTTACCCAGTCATTAAAAAAAAGTTGCTGAAGACCCCAGGTGGGTATTATGTTTTCAAGAAAGATGTTATGATTGGTAGAGTGGAAAGTCAGTGAAAGTCAGATAGACTGGTGAGGGTTTGGAGAGACTAGGACCCTCTTTCATTGCTGGTGTGACTGTAAAATGCTTCAAACACTGTGCAAAATGGTATGGTTCTTCCTTAGCATGTTAGGAATAGAAATGTGATGTGACCCAGCAAGCATTCTACTTGATATATATATATCCATAAGAAATAAGAGACAGGACACTAGTACATATATGCACAATGGGGTTCATTGCAGCACTATTCACAATAGCAAAGAGACAGAGACAGCCTAAATGCTTACCAGTGGAAAAGAGGATAGATCAATTTTAGTGCATACATACAATGGAATACTATGAAACAGTGAAGATGAACAACAAGTTTGTGAAACACCTCATAACATGGATGAACCTGGAGAACATTATATTGAGTGAAATTAGACAATCACAAAATGACAAATATTGTATGAGATCATTATTGAGTAAAACTCAAGCAATGGTTTTTATGCAAAAGATGTCTTTTTTTTTGTTTTTTTTTAATGGTAACCAGTGGTGGGAGAGAAGGGAGAATAATTCACTGACTAGAGGGCAGAAGGATGTTAGCAATAGAGATGGAGAGGGCAATGTACAAGAAAAGGTAGTTTGGCAGGAGGATGATGAGGAGAGGTGAAGACATAGGGAGGTATGCAAGGACTAAAGGGGATAAAGATAAATAGTATAAATATATACACTACCTTGGACCACAGAGTTCTGTGGTTAATTACATGGACAGATATATAGGCTTAACAGATATGGGAGGAAATAAAGTGCATAACCACAAATATACAAGGGTTTGAAAGAGGATATTTCTACATAGCTATTTGCCTTTGCTGCAAACACAAGTATAAATGTTACGAGGTGTTTCACAGACTCATTGTTAATCTTCACTGTTTCATAGTATTCCATTTTATGTATGCACTAAAGTTTATCTATCCACTCTTCCACTGGTAGGCATTTAGGCTGTCTCTGTCTCTGGGTAAATTATTGAATGATGCAGAATGCATCAAGAGAAGATGGAAGGAATACACAGAATCATTGTACCAAAAGGAAATAGTTAATGTTCAACCATTTCAAGAGGTACCATATGAACAAGAGCCAATGATACTCAGGAAAGAAGTCCAAAGTGCATTGAAGGAATTGGCAAAGAACAAGGCACCAGGATCTGATGGAATAAAAATTGAAATCTTTCAAGAAAGTGAGGCTGCACAAGAGGCACTCACTCATTTCTGCCAAGAAATTTGGAAGACAACTATCTGGTCGACTGATTGGAAGAGATCCATATTTGTGCCCCTTCCAAATAGAGGTGACCCAACAGAATGCAGAAATCATCGGACAATCTCTTTGATATTTCAAACGAGTAAAGTTTTGCTAAAGGTAATACAGAAACAGTTACAATCATATATTTACAGAGAATTTCCAGAGGTTCAAGCTGGATTCAAAAGAGGCCAGGGAATGAGAGACATCATTGCTGATGTACAGTGGATCTTGGCTGAAAGCATAGAATATCAGAAAGATGTTTACCTATGCTTTATTGACTATGCAAAGGCTTCAATTGTGTGGATCATGACAAGCTATGGACAACATTGAGAAGTATGAATATTTCAGAACACTTAATTGTACTTCTGAGGAATCTGTACCTGGACCAAGAAGCAGTTGTTCGAACAGAGCATGGGAACACTGAATGTTTTAAAATTGGGAAAGGTGTGTGACAAGGTTGTGTTCTTTCACCATATTTATTCAACCTGTATGTTGAGCAAATAATATGAGAAGCTGGGTTCTATGAAGAAAAACGTGGCATCAGGATTGGAGGAAGACTCATTAACAACCTGCAATATGCAGATGATGCAACCTTGCTTGCTGAAAGTGAAGAGGACTTGAAACATTTACTGATGAAGATCAAAGAACACAGCCTTCAGTATGGATTGCATCTCAATCTCAAGAAAACAAAAATCCTCACCACCGGACCAATAAACAACATTCTTATCAACAGAGAAAAAATTGAAGTTGTCAAGGACTTCATTCTACTTGGACCAACTATCAACATTCACAGAAGCAGCAATCAAGAGATCAGATGATGTATTGCATTAGGCAAATCTGCTGCACAGGAACTTTTTAAAGTGTTGGAGAGCAAAGATGTCACCTTGAGGACTAAGGTGCGCCTGACCTAAGCCATGGTATTTTCAATAGCCTCATATGGATGCGAAAGTTGGACAGTTAATAAGGAAGATCATAGAAGAATTGATGCCTTTGAATTGTGGTGTTGGAGGAGAAATCTAAGCCATGGACTGCCAAAAGAACCAATAGATCCATTTTGGAAGAAGTACAGTCAGAGTGCTCCTTGGAGGCCAAGATGTCTAAACTTCGTCTCTCATGCTTTGGACATGTTGTCAGGAGGGAACAGTCGCTGGAGAAGGATGTCATGCTGGGTAAGGTGGAGGGTCAGAGAAAAAGAGGAAGACCCCAATGAGATGGATCAACCAGGTGGCACCATTGATGACATCAAGTGTGGCAGTGGTAGTGAGGTTGGCCCAGGATCGGACATTGTTTCATTCTGCTGTGCATGGGGTCGCTATGAGTCGGTTCCAACTCAATGACACTGACAACAACAACAATATAGTAAAAACTTCGGTTTCTTCAATTTTGGCATTGGTGATTTGTGCATAAATCTGAAAAATCATCCTCTTCACCGGTGTTCCTTGCTGTTGTTGTTGTAAAGTGCCAATGAATTGATTGCAACTCATAGTAACCCTGTATAGGGTTTTGGAGGAGCAGCTGGTGGGTTTGAACTGTCTATCTTGTTGGGTCCTTGTAGATGTATGGATTATTGACTATATATATTTCAGAATAAATCTTGAAAGTTTCTTTTTGATGATAAATACAATGCAATTCTATTTCAATTTGTCATTCTTATCATAGTAGACCATATTCAAAATTGTCATTACTAGCCATTTCATTTTTGAAGACATCTACTTTTTTGATACTCATACATTGTACATTCCATGTTCCAATTATTAATGGATATTTGAAGCTTTTTTTCCCTCTCATTTTTAATTGTGTCACAGCTTTAGACCATCCAGAACATTAGGGCTGACAATCATTTGAGGTGGCAACTCTTATCCAGTTGTATTTTGAGTGTGTTCCAGCTGGAGGCATTCATTTTCCAGCATTAGACAATGTTTTGCACTATTCATAAGTTTTCACTGACAAATTATTATTTTAGAAGTAGACACCAGGTTATTATTCCTATCCTAGTCTGTCTTATTCTGAAATTCCATTGAAACTTGTCCACCATGAGCAGTCCTGCTTGTATTTGAAATATCAATGGCACACCTTCCATCATCACAATAGCATACAAGTCAGCACAATATGACACCTTGACAAATGTGTTAGAAATTATAAAGGAAAATATAAAGAAAAAATAAAATTATAGTTAAATTATTCCCTTCCCCCTCCCCACTGGTGTAGCACTGCAGGTGTGCTGGATTACAAGGTGGGTTTGAAGTAAAAGGTCAGCAGTTCAAACTCACCATTCGCTCCTCAGAAACCTTACACAAGGTTGTAATGAGTCGGAACAAACCCAATGGCACTTAACAAGGACAACAATCTGGGGATAAAGGAGTAGTAGTAGCATAGTGGGTAATGATTTGGGCTGCTAACCGCAAGGTCAACAGTTGGAATCTACCAGCTGCTCCACAGGAGAAAGAGGAAGCTTTCTCTTCTCATAAAGATTTACTCCCTTGAAAACCCTATATATGGTAGCTATCGATTGGAATTGACTTCAAAGCACAGAGCCATCACCACCACTATCTAGGGATAGGAGATCTGGTGTGGAGCTGTATGGTAAGCTTTGGACTGCTAACCACACCATCAGTGCTTCAAACCCACCAAATTGCTCCTCACAAACCCCATATAGGGTCCCTATGAATCAGAACTGACTGGAAGACACTTAATTATCAGTCTAGGATAAGCACTCGATAATATTCAACCCATGTAGTCACATACATAAATGGAATTATCTTTGCATCCAAGATATTACGCTGATTATTCATATTTTAAATATCCAATTTTTAGGTTATTAGGTTTTCCCATTCACAAATAAATGATTATTTCCTTTTCCATTGTATACCAGTCTCTAAGGGAGAAACCTGAACTTTACCATTTTGGCATCTTCTTTGGTATGGGATAATGCACTGGGTTGATTTGAATCACAGAGATGGTGGTTCAAATTCACCTTGGACATCCTTGGCAGGGTAGCTATGAGCCGTAACCTATGGCACTTAACAACAACAATTATTGAATGACAATGTTTTACCTCTTTTGCATTACTTTTGGTATTGACTTAGTTCTGCTTTACTATTCTCACCTAAACTTAAATTATATCCTGACAATTACCATTCCTTTTCTGAGCCTTATGTTCTTATTCTTCTAACAGAAATTAGAAGTTTCTTTTCCTGCACTGCTCAATATATGTTGCATATTTTATGAAACCTAATACAATGTAGTAATTTCTTTTTTACTTCATTTTTATTCCCATTACAATGCAAGTCCTTCTGTGAAAGGGACCATGCCTTTCTACATATATTAAATATACATTCAAAAAGCATAACCAGGCATCTGCCACGTGATTGTTGTTGATGTTGTTACATTCCTTTGAGTTGGTTCTGAAGCATAGTGATGATTTACACCATTTCCAAGGAGCATTTGATGAATTTGAGCCACAGATCTTGTGGTTCAAACCGATCTTTCAGTCCAGCATACTATTCCGCAGTACTACACCAGGACTCTGCAATTGATTCATGGATGATTAATAAATTTTGTTAAATTAATAAACAAATGGATGGGTGTATATTCATTTACATTCTTGTAAGAAATATCAGGTAAGAAGAAGAAAGTATTGTGGTGGAATAAAAAAGATGAGGTTTTTAAAAGCAGATGCATGAATCAAGATGACAATGGTAAATGTAGTTTAGGAAGTTCAGAGGAAAGCAGCTTAAAAAAATAACATACCTTACTGAAAATAAGAATATATATAATTTTGCATATTAATTTGTTCAACACATTTAATTGAGCTCATATTATGCACCAGGTATTGCTATATGTGTTAGGGTTATCAAACAGTTGCTGTGGAGCTGATTCAAACTCATGGAGATCCCATGCATGTTAGCGTGTGTTCTATACAGTTTTCAATAGCTATTTATATCAGAAGTGGATTGCCAGACGTTCCTTCTGAAAAGTCTCTTCTTGGACTTTTTCCTCCAACTTCTCAGTTAGCAGTAGAACACATTAACTGTTTGTACTATGCAGGGACTCTAGTAGATAAAATGAAGTGCCCACTGCATGAAACATACTCGTACTTTGAAGAAGCTGAAAAGCAAATAACAAATAGACATGTGATATACCTGGTGCTGATAAGTGCTATGGAGAAAGATGAACTAAAATAAGGGATTTGCATATTATATAGGATGGCCAGGGAAAGTTTGGCAGGTGACATATGTCTAAAGTACTGAAAAAGTGAAAGAATAAGTTCTTCAAAATAAATAAATCGTGTTTCAGTGAGGAGAAAAGCAAGTACTAAGACCTGGAAATAAAAGCATTTTGACATACGCGGTTGTGGTGCTATATGATAAGCACTAAAATGTTAGCCATGAGATTAACAGTTCAAAAAGCCAGACATTCCTCAGAAACTCTATACAGGGTGGCTATGAATAGAAAACTACTCAATAGCACTTAACTAAAAACACCACCAACAAACAGCAGGTAGGTCATTGGAAGGAAAAAGAAATAGATAGTGAGTGTAGGAAAGAATCTCAGCGTCTCTTCTGACATTCGAGTTGGTCATTTCCTTCATTAGTGTTTCTTAATGACCTTTTGTTTTCTTCCTGATATTCTTAAATGTCATTCCACAGCTCTTCTGATCTTTGACCATTAGTGTCTAATTCATCAAATTTATTCTTGAGATGATTTCTAAATTAAGGTGGGATTTGTTTAAGATTATATTTTGGCTCTCATGGACTTGTTTCAATTTTCTTCAGCTTCAGCCTGCATATGAGCATTGATGGTCTTTTCCATAGACTTCCCCTGGCCTTGTTTTAGCTGGAGCTTATCCACCATCTCATTACATGTAGTCAACTTAATTTCTGTGTATTTCTTACAGTGAGGTCTATGATTCCTGCCATCATTTTTGTTGTTTTAAAAATGGTATTTGCAATGAAGACTCATTGGTCTTGTAAAATTTTATCATGTGATTTCCAGCATCCTATCACCAAAGCCATATTTTCCAACTACTGATCTTTCGTCTTTGTTTCCAAACTTTGCATTTCATTTGCAAATAAATTATCAATACATCTTGTATTCTTGATCACATTTCAAAGGGTAGCTCCAGAAGACAAAGTAAAATATTAAAATAAAATGTGCAAAAATCCTGTGCTAGAAAACAAAAGGGAAGAACATACTCAGCATTTCTCAAACTGAAAGAACTGAAGAAAAAAATTCAAGTCTCTACTTGAAATATTGAAGGATTCTATGGACAAAATATTGAATGATGCAGAAAGCACCAATAGAGATTGGAAATAATACACAGAGTCACTGAATCAAAAAGAAATGGTCTATGTTCAATCATTTCACAGATATATAATCAACGGTATATAATCAATAGCCAATGATACTGAAGGTAGAAGTCCAAGGTGCACTAAAGGCATTGGCAAAGAGTAAGGCACCAGGCAATGATGACTACAAATGGAAGTCTTTCAACAAACTGAGGCAGCACTGTAGGTATTCACTCATCTGCTAAGAAATTTGGAAGACAGCTACCATGGCCAACTGATTGGAAGAGATCCACATTTGTTTCCATACCAAAGAAAGGTGATGCAGTGGAATGAGTGAATGATAAAAAAAAAAAAAAAAAAAAGTCATTAGTACCACATGTAAGTCTGAGGAGCCATCGAAGCAAGAAATTAAATTGCCTCAGGACAAACCCCCTTCCAAGACCCATTGGTATTTTCAATTACTTTATGTGCATTAGATATTAAATAAGGAAAGTTGGACTATGAATAAGGATGGCTGTAGAAGAATCAGTGCATATGCATTATGGTATTGAAGAACAATATTAAAAGTGAAATGGGCTGCCATAAGAACAAAAAATCTGTGTTGGAAGAAATGTGGCCAGAATGATCCTTAGAAGCCAGGATGGCAAGAGTTGTCTCATACATTGTACATGTAGTCCTGGTTTGGCACTGTAGGATAAACACCAGACTGCTAGCCACAAGATTGGCAGTTCAAACCCACCAGCCACTCCTCAGAACCTCTATTCAAGGTCATTATGGGCCAAAACCAATTAGACAGAACTTAACAACAATAACAATTTCAGAAGTGTTATCAGAAGGGAACAGTCTCTGGAAAAGTTACATCATCTTGGCAAAGTTGAGTATCAACAAAAATGAGAAGATCCCCCAGTGGGATTGATTGATTCAGTGAGATTGACAATTGACTCAAAAGTAGCAACAATTGTTAGGATGACACAGGACTGGACGGACGGTGTTTTGTTCTGTTATGCAAAAGGTTTCTGAGTCAGAATTGACTTCAAAGCACTTAACAACAACAAAGACTTATGCCATTTACACTCCTTTTAGTCTTTTTATCATTTTAGTACTGAGTGGTAGTAAAAGAGAATGAAGTAAGAGGATTGTAAATCTATATGAATCAACTGAACTGCAATTATTCCCACTAAGAGTACCTAAACATGATGAACTACCAAAGAAACATGCAACCATGTGTCATGCTAAGGTATTAGGATTATAAGACTACCAAAGTCACATCATCATGGAATCACGCTATTTCTAAGCAACAAACATAGGGAAGCAAACTCTGCAAAGCAAAACTGCGAGGGAGTCCCATCAGTTCTAAATATATACATAGAGTGAATAAAGCTACCTGCTAAAAAATACCCAAAGCTGGTCAAAAAAAGAATTTATGGAGTTAAATTGAAAGGCCCAATGTTGTAAAGAAAAGCGTTAAAATTCATTGTGAAGACTTTCTAATATTATAAACAGACAAAATATGCAATAGTTCCTTCATCTCTAATCGTTTAATTGTAGAGTAAATTATGTTGTTCTGTTTTCAGCTTTTAATTTTTAAATTAGCTCTTGGCTGCAGTGTCCTTGATTACAGAACTTAATTAACTGTGCCTGTTGAAAAGAATTATGCTATATACAGAATACATGATCATATGAAAAAGCTTAATACAAGCAATTAGAATCATACTAAAGACTGATTCTCTGTTCCTTAAAGGTAGAAGAACAGTTGCAAAACAGGTTGAATTTAGGCACAGAAGATTTAAACAGGAAAGAGTTGCAATATAATTAGGTAAGTCTGTGTTCTATATAGACAAATATTTTGATTAAATGATTTTAAGTGCTAACTTAAAGAAGAATTTATTGTCTTTTATTTTTCTTGTATTGTTGTTGTTGTTGTTGTTAAGTGCCATCGAGTCAGGTCCGACCCATAGCGACC
>NW_006408563.1:20971296-20973301 GCF_000296735.1 Chrysochloris asiatica | reverse complement strand
GCAAGAGTCAACACCAACTACTATATACAAGAGTGCAGCTATTTTGAGAACTACACCGTGCATATGCAGAAACCTAACTGACATTCAGAGATAAAACAGTGGACGATCTTTCTTCCATCCATTTCTCAATATATATCTGCACACCTCCATGGTGGTGACTGGAAGAAGGGCCTGAGCAAGTGGACACCCCCATCAACTGCAGGAGGTTTCTAATATGCACAACATTGACCTGCACAGCAAAAGCCACTGATCAGTTGGCTACAGTTATATTTTTGTTTTTGAGTGGTATATTTTGTCTCTGCTTTTATATTGTTTCTATTTTTGATCCTTTTGGTCTCCCTTTTTTTCTGTGAGTTGAAGCTTTCTCTCCCTACATTACCCAAGAAGAGACAGTAATCGTGGTTATATAGCCAAGCTACAAGCATATCCCATAATATCCCACCATCTGGACAGGAGCCAATACCAGTGCTAAGCTTTACATGTGAAAAGAGAAACTTATCTCCAGATCACATCCAGCAGGAGACACTCAGTAAATTTAACAACACAGCAATATACATTCATGTAATCATTGAAAACATACCTAACTACTGAAAATGTCCAAAAAATAGCATGAAAAGATCTCAGCACATGTTCAAAAACAGAAATGAGTATCTGAGACAGATGAGTTGGAGGCTGACAGAGACTTCCCACTAGAAGAACATGCTTTGGATCTGCCTGAAAATGAATTCAGAAGAATGATATGGAGACAAATTCAAATGTTCCACAAAGGGGTGGAGGAAAATAAGGAAGAAGTCAGGAACATGCTACAGGAATAATCAAACAAGATAAATATAGCATTGGAAACTATTCACAACCTACAAAAAGAGGTCCAGATGATTAGTAATAAAATATCAGAAATGGACAATACACTGAAAGGGTAAAGGAGAATAACTGAAGAAAATGGAAGCAAGAACCAATGAGCTGGAAAACAAAGCTCTCAATATTGCTAAGATAGAAAAGCAAGCAGAAAAAAGGTTAAAAAATTCTGAAGAGAGTCTAAGAATCATGTTGGGAAACATGAAGAGGAATAACAAGAATTATTAGTATTCTGGAACAGGAAGAATCACAGAAGTCCATAGAGGAGATAGTTGAGAAACTACTGGAAGAAAATTTGTCTAACACCTTGAAGGATGAGAAAATAAACATTCAAGATGCTGAATGAACTCTACAAAAGATAGACCCCAAAAGAAAATCACCAAGATATATAATAATCAAGCTCTCCAAAATCAAAGACAAGGAGAGAATCCTAAAAACAGCTAGGTAAAAGAGAAATAAAAGGCAAGCAGATCAGACTAAGTGCTGACTTCTCAGCAGAAACCATGAAGGCAAGAAGGCAATAGGGAAACATATATAAAACCCTAAGAGAAAAAAACAAACAAACAAAAAAACTGCCAACCAAGAATCATCTACCCAGCAGAACTGTCAATCGAATACGATGGTGCATTCAAAACATTCTAGGATAAACAGAAATTAAGAGATTTTTTCAAAGCCAATTCAGCACTTTAAAACATCCTAAAGGGAGTTCTTTGGACTGAAAATGCACAAGAACAGACAACGACCAGAGACTGACAGACATGGCAACATTACGTGGAACTCAGTCAACAGATAGCAGAGTTCAGAACAGAACACAATTACAACAACAAATTCAAAGAACCTGTGATGCCAGTCAAAGCTCAAAATAATAATAATGTCAATGAAGGGAAAAATATAGAAATAGAGATCCAGGTGGTAAGGAAGTCATGTAGATTTCAGGATACAATAGGCTGTCTTAAATGGAGGGAAAAGTTAATAGACTATAGGATAACCCCAAAGAAAGGTAATACTTTACAACTTACCACGAAAATGATGATCCAAGTAGAACAAGGAAACATTAAAACTGAGAAGAAACTGGTAAGATATAGCACAAAAAACAAGAACTCAGCACAAGAAGGCATGCAGAACAAAGAAATGAACAGCACCGCAAAAA
>NW_006408563.1:20968733-20970741 GCF_000296735.1 Chrysochloris asiatica | reverse complement strand
ATGAGATGGATTGGCCAGGTGGCATCATTGATGGACTCAAGTGTGGCAGAGGTAGTGAGGTTGGCCCAGGATCGGACATTGTTTCATTCTGCTGTGCAGAGTCAGTTCCGACTCGATGGCACCTGACAACAACCTGACAACATAGATAATCACACTGAATGTCAATGGATTCAATTAATTCATACCGTTAGAGATAATTACACAGAATGTCAATGGATTAAATGAACAAGTGAAGAGACAAAGAGTGGCAGAATGGATAAGAAAACAAGACTATTCAATATGCTGCCTGCAAGAGACACACCTTACGGACAAAGGCAAAAACAGACTAAAAGTTAGAGGATGGAAAAAAATATACCAAGATAGCAGCAATAAAAACAAGCAGGCATGGCAATACTAATCTCTGATAAAATAAACTTTAAGGCAAAAAACAACAAAAGAGATAGAATGACACTATCTCACGATTAAAGAGTCAATTGAGCAAGATAACATAACCATAATAAATATCTATGCTCCCAGTTAAAGAACACCAAGCTATATAAAGCAAACCCTACAAGAATTGAAAAAAGAAACAGACAAATCTCCAAATACAATGGGAGAATTTAATATATCACTTTTTCGAAAAGGGATAGAACAATCAGAAAGAAACTCAACAAAGATACAGAGGGACTAAATAGCACAATCAAAAAACTTGACCTCATAGATGTGTACAGAGCATGCAACCCAACAACAGCACAATACACATTCTTTTCCAGTGCACATAGAACATTCTCCAGTACTGACCCTATGTTAGATCACAAGGAAGCCTCCATAAATTTACAAACATCAATATACTACAAAGTATCTTTTCAGACCAAAATGCTATAAAACTAGAAATCAACAATAAGAAGACCAAGGAAATGAAGTTGAATACTTGGAAACTGAATAACACCATGCTGAAAACTGACTTGATAATAGAAGAAATTAAATGTGAGCTCAAAGTTTCCTAGAAACAAATAAGAATGAAAATACAACATATTAAAATCTTTGGGACATAGTGAAAGCTGTGCTGAAGAACAATTTATTGAAATAATGAGCACATCCCAAAAGAAGAAAGAACCAAAATTAACACATTAACACAGCACTGACAACAATTAGAAACAGATCAACAGAGGCAGCCTACTATCACCAAAAGAGAAGAAATCATTAAAATTAGAGCAGAAATAAATGAGACAGAAAAGAGAAAAACTATAGAAACAAACAACAGGGCAAGAAACTGGTTCTTTGAAAGGATTTTAATAAAATTGAAAATCCATTGGCAAAC
Organism: Chrysochloris asiatica; assembly: GCF_000296735.1. NCBI lineage: Eukaryota > Metazoa > Chordata > Mammalia > Afrosoricida > Chrysochloridae > Chrysochloris > Chrysochloris asiatica. The sequence continues at coordinate 20,969,441 of NW_006408563.1, read as the reverse complement.
GTAACAAAATAAAGAGGGAGAAGACATAAATAACTTGCATTAGAAACCACATGGGTGATGTCACAATAGAATCAAAGAAAATAAAAAACGATAATAGGAGAATACTATGAATAGTTGTACTCCAACAAAACTGAGAACTTAGAAGAGATAGATACATTTTTAGAAAAACACAATCTACCTAAACTTACACAGAGTGAAGTAGAAAACTTGAACAGACCTATAACAAAAGAAGAAATTGACCAGGTCATCAAAAATTCCCAAGCAAAGAAGTTCAGTTCCAGATGGCTTCACTAGTGAATTCTACCAAACATTCAGAGAAGACCTGTCACCAATTCTACTCAAATTATTCCAGAAGACAGGAGGATAGAAAACTTTCTAATACATTTTATGAAGCAAGCATAATACTCATATCAAAATCAGGAAAGGACATCACTAAGTAAAAAATTATACACCAATGGGATTCACATCAGGTATGCAAGGATGGTTCAACATTAGAAACACAATCAATGTAATCCACCATATAAATAAGAAAAAAGAAAAGAACCACATGATATCAATAGATGCAGTAAAGGCATTTGACAAAAATCCAACATCCATTCCTGACAAAAACCCTCAACAAAATAAGAATTGAAGGGAAATTCCACAACATAATTAAGAACATATACACAAAACCAAGAGCCTACATTACTCAATGGAGAGAAATTAAAG
>NW_006408563.1:20966536-20967555 GCF_000296735.1 Chrysochloris asiatica | reverse complement strand
AGCCAACTGATTTTTGACAAAGTGCCTCAGTATATTGCATGAGGAAGAGATAGTCTCTTCAACAGATGCTGCTGGCACACCTGGAAATCAATATACAAAAGATTGAAACAAGACTTTTACCTCATGATTTATACAAAAACCAACTCAGCATGCATTAAAGACCTAAATGTGAATCCTAGAATTATAAAGGACATTAATGAAAAAAGAGGGAGAATGTGAGGGCTCTAATACAGGGCACACACAGACTACCAAACACTTTTTTAAATTACACAAATAGAAGAAGACAAAATAAATGATTGGTACATAGTAAAAATTAAAATCTTATGTACATCAAAAGACTTCACCAAAAGGGTAAAAAGGGAGCCCAAATAATGGGAAAAAATCTTTTGCAACAACACACTGGACAAAGGACTAATTTTTAAAATACATAGGAAACTTCAACACCTCTACAAGAAAAAGACAAATAACCCAATTAAAAAATGGGCATAGGACATGAACAGACACTTTACCAAGGAGGAGATCTGGGCAGCCAACAAACAGGAAGAAAAATGTTCATGATCACTAGCCATTAGAGAGCTGCAAATCAAAACAACAATGGGATATCATCTCACACCAGCAATAACAGTAAAGATAAAAAATGTAAAGGACAATAAATGCTGGTGATGATGCAGAGAGACTGGGATCCTCCTGCATTGTTGAGATTGCAAAATGGTATAACCACCCTGGAAAATAATATGCTGCTTCCTCAGAAAGTTGGAAATAGAAATACTTTATGATCCAGCAATTCTTCTGCTTGGTATTTATCCACAAGAAATACGAACCATAACACAAGTAGATATATGCACACCAATGTTCATAGCAACACTATTTACAATAGCAAAAAGATGGAAACAGCCTAAGTGCCCATCAATGGAAGAATGGATAAACAAACTGTGGTACATACACACAATGGAATATCATGCTACCTTGAAGAATAACAAGGAAGCTGCAAGCCACCACATAACATGAATGAACCTTGA
>NW_006408563.1:20931376-20965864 GCF_000296735.1 Chrysochloris asiatica | reverse complement strand
TCATCTGAGGTGGGAAATTTCCACTTGAAAAGACAAGCAGACAAGCCTGGAGTGGCTAGAAGAACAGAAGATACTTCTTGAAAGAAAGACCAACAGGAAAATATAAAACAGTAACAGAAATCTGATTGACTACTGTAAGAAAAAGCAAGTTGTTTACCCAGGAGCCATGAAGACAAGTGGTTGTGTCCTCTCAGGGAAAACCACCTTACAAGACTGAGAGTCAATGGGAATACATGAGAAAATATGTGGTCTTGCTGGTGACCACATTAGTGTATGGATAAGGGGAAGTGGGGGACAAATAGCAATGAAGTGGTGAGCTAAGTCCAACCACGTTCAGTAGACTCCTGTCAACCCGGGTTGAGACCTGGTTGGCCAGCACTATAGCAAGACCTGGGGACTCCTGAACCCCAAGACAGGGACATGGCCACACAGGACTAGAGCAGAGAGTAAAGCATTCAGCTGATATGAAGTGAGGGGAGATGCACAAGAACACCCACACTTACAGATAGTACCCACTTGACCTGGCGTCTATGGCTGGCTGATCAGAACTTGACTAGAAGAAAGAAGAGGGGACAAAAGGGTAATCTGCTATAATTTGATGAACTTGACCTATACTTATGGATGTAGTATCTCAAAAGAGAGAACAAATCTTTACAGTGAGAATCATTCCCTGCCCCTCAGTACATAGGGTTGAAAGGGATGCGCAATTTAGACATTGGCTACCCAAAATGCAGGGCCTACAAAGGAAAGAAGTGATTGGCTTACTAGCTTTCAGTAGGGTACCTAGTTTCAGAGAATGCAAGGGAAAGTAGAATCTCCACTGAGTGGTTTCCAACCTGTCTGAATGGGGCTAATGAAAGAAGACTCTTGTTGATTCAATAGTGAATAATTGCTATAAGTGTTGGGCATGTAAAGGTAGATGTTTTGTAGCAAAAGGAAGGGAGTGGTTGATTTTGCAGTCCATCAAGGGATATGAGCAGAGTGCGGAACCCTTTTCTGAGAAGCAGTTACGCCAGAGATGGAGGTATAGATGATGATGTAGAGAGATGGAGTACCTGGGGACTGTGGACTCAGGGATTGAGAGGGTCTGTGTGCTGACCGCCGTGGGGTAGGCTTGCAGGGTTTAACCTTTGGTTGTTTGATAATATATGGAGGGGAAAGTAATCATTGCAATGAAATTAAATATAATAGGATGAATTTAAAACTCATTTAATTCACAATAGAAACTGAAACAAAAATAAAAAGACAGCTTGAGTGAAACAAATGGCAAAGCAAGAAGCAAACACTTTGGACCTGAGGATCAGGTAGTAATGCAGAGTCTTTTATCTTAGTATTGCTCAGATTTTTATTATGATCTCAAACTGCCAACTTTTACTACAGAAGTAAATGCTCTTTAATATATCTGGCAAACAAATTAAACGTATTTGTTACTCAAATTACATAAGGGTTGTAGGTTGCCTGCAGGGCAGATCAATTGAACTTCTTTGAACACAACTGAATTGTGTTGGCTGACATCAGCTGTAACTTAGGTCTCCTTTTATTTATTTTCCTGAACAGATAATAGTACTCATATTAACCTCTATCCAGAAAACATGTTACTTACACTGATGGTCAGGAGCAAGAGGAGGTTTGCCTAATCATGCAATTATATTTAATCTTTCCACTGACTTGTGGAAAACTCAATTTTGCTTACATATGATTGGACAAAACAAGTCCCAAAATTTAAGTACATGCAAATGATTACTTTTTAAAGAGAATACATGGGCATTTGAAGGGACAATACTACCACTTGTATTAATAGTATTATAGAGAGTAGAGATCCCTGGTGTAGCACTGTGGGATAAGCATTGGACTGTTAATCGCAAGATTGACAGTTCAAATCCACCAGCTACCCCCTGGAAACCCTTTACAGGGTTGGTATGGGTCAGAATTGACTTAAAGGCACTCAACAGCAAGAGAGTGTGTAGAGTTCGAAACATTAACACAACACATTACAGGTATAGAATCTATAACAAAAAGTAGCATTGGCAAATTGCCTTGACATACTCATTGTCTATTTGCTTCACAAGAATGTGAGCTCAAACAAAGCAGGCTTTTACTATTTATTTTTTTCCTTTTTTGTTTAATCTGCTTCTAGAAAAATTCCTGTCAAGTAATACACACTCAATAAACATTTATGACTGTCTGTAGAAAAGAAGAAAGTGTAGAAAATATTTGAAGAGACGTATAATTAAATTTGGGGATGTAATTCACTGGAGATAGGATGCTGACATGATTGGACAGAATGCTGGGGACAGGAAAACAAAGCAAGAGTAGATGATAGTCCTGAGGAAGGAAGAAAGGAACAAGGGAAATAAATGGAAAAAGAGGAAGAAAGGAAGGCAAAAAAATAATCTCAATAAAAATCTCAAAACTTCAGCATAAAGCAAAATAACTGCAGAGCCTACAGAAGAAAAAAAACAAAAAACAAAAAACAAAAACAGACGCACTTTCATGAGGTATCTTTTGATCAGGTTCTGTATTAGACACCTTCAAGAACAAGATCACCTTGAATCTATTGACGTATGTATGACTATCTTCATTATGGAAACTAGAAATAGAAGCTCAGGTAGTAGTAACACTAACAGGAAGAAACAGCATTTGGGTGTAATTTTCTAATCCAATATCCTGTTTCATTTTTATTATTCATTAGATGTATTTTCTTTTGATTATATTGGTGCTGATTTCTATGAAAGGCTATTTTAAAATGTAATCAAATACATCTTGTTCTTAAAAAATATTGACTACAAAGCTAATGATATTAGAACAAGGGATAATGTAGAAACATAATAAGCCTAGAAATTAAATCACCCCAAGAAAAACTATACATTGATTACATTTTTATTTATAAAGCAGTTTGTTATTCGGTTCCATCAAATCATTTTCAAGTCATATTGACACCACGTATAGCAGAAAGAAACATGCACAGTCCTGTGTGTGCCATCCTAAAAAGTGTTGCAACTCTTGAGCCCATTGCTTCTGCCACTTAGCAATCCATCTCGTTGGGGGTCTCCCTCTTTATTGTTGACCAAGCATGATATTCTTCTTGGGGACTGGTCCCTCCTGATAATATGTCTGATGTATGAGAGATGAAGTCTGGCTATCTTGGCTTCTAAGGAGCATTCTAGCTGTCCTTATTCCAAAACCGATTTGTTTGATTTTCTGGCAGGCCATGGAACCTTTACTATTCTCCTCCAGTCCCATAATTCAAATGAATCAATTCTTTTACATTCTCCCTTATTCAGTGTACAACCTTCACATGCATATGTGGCTACTGAAAATACTATGGTCAGGCATACTTTAGTTCTTCAACTCACATCTTTGCTTTGAACACTTTAAAGAGGTCTTGTTCAGCAGGTTTCTCTAATGCAGTATGTTGTTTAATTACTTGACTGTTCCTTCCATGACTGCTGCTTGTTGATCAGAACTAAATGAAGTCTTTGACAGCTTCAATCTTTGCTACAATTATCATAATGTTATTTCACTGTTCCAGTGGTGAGAATTTCTGTTTTCTTGGAGGTACAACCCAAACCAAAGGCTGTGGTCTTTGATCTTCATCAGTCAGGACTTTAAGCCTTCTTCACTTTCAAAAAGTAAGATTATTTCGGAAAGCAAATTTATCTAATCTGCATATTAAAGGTTGTTAAGAGACTTCCTCAAATCTTGATGCCACATTTTTTCTTTGTATAATCCAGTTTCTTGGATTATATAATCAGCATACAGATTGAATAAGCATGGTGAAAGAACACAACACTTACACATACCTTTTCTGACTTTAAAACATTCAGTGTTTCCTTGTTCTGTTCACACAACTATCTCTTGGTTAATGTACAGATTCCTCGTAAACACAATTAAGTGTTCTGAATTATTCATTCTCTGCAATGTTGTCCATAGCTTGTCATGATCCATAGTTGAAAGCCTTTCCATAGTCAATAAAGCACAGGTAAACGTCCTTCTGATAGTCTCTGCTTTCAGCCAAGATCCATCTAATGTCAGCAATGATATCCCTCATTACATGTCCTTGTGTGAATCCAGCTTGAACTCGGGCAGTTTACTGTCAATATACCGTTGCAGCCATTTTTAAATTATCTTTAGCAAACTTTTACTTGCACATGATATCAATGATATTGTCCAATGATTTCTGCATTCTGTTGGGTTGCCTCTCTTTGGAATGGACACAAATATAGATTTCTTCCACTTGGTTGGTCAGGTAGTTTTCTTCAAAATTTCTTGTCATAAATGAGTGAGTGCTGCCAGTACTGCCTCAGTTTGTTGAAGATTTCAGTTTTTAGTCCATCAAATCCTGGAGCCTTGTTCTTTGTCAATGCATTCAGTGTACCTTGGACTTCTCCTTTAGTACCATTGGTTCTTGATCATATGCTACCTCTTGAAATAATTAAACCTCAACCATTTCTTTTTGGTACAGCAATTCTGTGTATTTCTTTTATCGTCTTATTTTTTTAAAGCTTTTATTGTAAATTGAGTGATAGTTTACATGGGAGAGCATTGGTTTTGCACTCATCTTATCGTATTTCATTTCATTGCAATGGTTACAGTCCCTTCAATGCATCATCATTCAACAGTATTTGCTTCTACCCCCTGTTTTGTTTTGTTTCTGTGCACAAAAACATTCAGGAATATATAATCATTTAAATAACCAAAGGGCACACTTTGCAAGTCAGCTTCCTGCCTGCCAGCACACAGCCTTTCTCTTTCCATGAGTCTATAGTCTTCAGCTGGTCTATCTCTCCATGCCATCATCTCTGCCTCCATCTCTGGTGTCTGTACTTCTCTGGTTGGGATCTCATATTCTGCTCATGCTCTTCCCTCTTGGTGGTTCTAGAGTTCTCTGTTCTTGGAATGTAAGATTAACTATTCCCCCTTAATGTTACACACTTATACCTTTACAATCACAATTAGTCATGCTAACAATTACTCACTACTGAATCAAAAGAATCCTATCCCCATCTCATTTAACCAGACCCACCTAAACAAAATGAAAATTATTCAGGGGGAATTCTACCTTCTCCCCTTCACTATGAAATTAAACTCCCTCTTGAAAACTTGTAAGCAGCCACTTCATGTCTTTATAACCCACAGAACCCTCAATGTGTTAGTTGCCTGTCTCTATCAACCCTGTGTACTGAGGGGATAGGCTTGATCCTTGATGTGAAGACTCCTTCCCCCTGGGTTGGTATTTTGAACTACTGTATCCATAAATAAAAGTCAAGTCCAGCAAATTGTAGCAATTTACACTTGCTTCCTTTATCAAATATCTTCTTCTAGTCAAGTTCTGGTCATCAATCCATCTGTGCTATGTCAAATGAGTACTATCTGCAAGTTTGGACATTCTTGTGTGCCTCCTCCCACTTTATATCAGCTGGATGTTTCATTCTTAGCTCTAGCTCACCATGGCTAGGTCAGTGCCCGTGGGCTCAGGTGTTCCCAAGTCTCCCCAAACTTTGTACCAATCAGCCCTTCCTCTTCTCTCTCTCATCTCAAGGTCAACAGGTATCTATGGATCATGGTCATACTCAACCCATGTCTTCATTATTGCCTTTCCCCCATTTCCACACACAAGTAACCAACACAGCCACCAGTGAACTTACATGCCTGCTCATGTGTTTCAGTCTTGGAAGGGGATCTGTCTTGAAGGGCCTTGATGCCTTGCCATGATGGCTCTCAGGCAAACAGCTTGCTTGTTCTTGTAGTAGCCACACAATCTGCTTTTTTCCTTTTCTTTTTTTCTGCTGGTATTTCTATCAAGAAGTATCATCTCTTTCTGTAGCTGCTCCAGTTTGCTCTGTATGTCTTTACAAGTGGTAATGTCCACTTCAGAACGTTTTAGATCTTTCCATCTTCTTTTGATGCTTTCTGCATCATTCAATATTTTGCCCATAGATCCTTCAGTATTTCAAGTCAAAGCTTGATTTTTTCCCCCTAAATTATTTCAACTTGGGAAATGCTGAGTGTGTTCTTCCATTTAGTTTTCTACTCCAGATGTTTGCACATTTCATTATCATCTTCTGGAGCTACACTTTGTAATTATCTGTTCAACTGTTTTATCTCATTCATTTTTACCATTAGCTTTAGAATCTGTATGCTGGAAAACAAGTCTCAGAGTCTCTTCTGTTATCTGTTTTGGTCTTTTCTTTCTTACTTGTCTTCTTAATGATCTTTTTATTTTTTTCCTATATGATGTTCTTGATGTCATTACAACTCTTCTCTTTTGGTCATTAGTGTTGAATGCATCAAATCTATTCTTGAGATAATCTCTAAATTCATGTGAGATGTGATCAAGGTCAAATTCTGGCTCTCATAGACCTGTTTTAATTTTCTTCAGCTACAGCCTGATATTGAATATGAACAATTAATGGTCTGTTACACAGTCTGTCCCTGGCCTTCTTTGGGCTGATGATCTGAAGGTTTTCCACCATCTCTTTATACAGACATAGTCAATTTAATTTCTGTGTAGTCCATCTGATGAAGTCAATTTGTATAATTGTTTTTTATATTATTTAAAAAGGGTTGTTTTCAAAGAAGAAGTAATTGGTCTTGCAAAGTTGTATCATGCAAGCTCCAGAATAATTTCTACCACCAATATTGTATTTTTCAGCTATGGATCCTTTCTCTTTGTTTCCAACTGTTGCATTCCAGTCATCAGTAATTATGAATCATCTTAATTGGATTTCTTATCAATTTCAGTCTGAAAAATTTAGTAGAATTCTTCAATTTCATCATCTACTGGCTTTAGTGGTTGGTGCATAAATTTGAATAATGGTATTAACTGGCCTTCCTTCTTGTTAAGTGCTGTTGAATCTATTCTGACTCATAGCAACCATGTAGGTATATAGATATTACCATATCACAGATAGCATTATACTTCAAGAAAGATCTTGAAATATTCTTTTTGATTCAAGCCCAGCCCTCTTCAATTTGTTATTCCCATCATAGTAAATGGTGTGATTGTCAGATTCAGAATGGTCAATACCTTTCCATCTCAGCTCACAAATTCCTAGGTTATTGATCTTCATGCATTCCATTTCATTTCTGACAACTTCTAAGTTTCCTGAATTCATACATTGTACATTCCATGTTTCAATTTTTGATACTGCTGGCAGCTATTTCCCCTCATTATGAGTTATGTCCCAGTAGCAAATGAAAGTCCCAGAACCTTTATTCCATTTGCGTCATTATGGTCATCTCTGCTTGAGGAGGCAGCTCTTTCCCAGTGTTATTTTGAGTGCTTCCATTCTGAGGGGAGCATCTTTCAGCACTATATCAGTGTTATTCGTCATGTTTCAGTAGTCAGTATTCTGGTGCTGACAGTATTTCACTGCTATTCATAAAGTTTTCAGTGATTAAACATTTGGAAGTAGTCTGCCTCTCCTCCAAGGCTTAGTCTGGAAGCTCAGCTATAACCCATCAACCATGGGTGACCCATCAGGAATTCAAAATACTGGTAGTATATCTTCCAGGATCACAGAAACATGCAAGTCACTACAGTGTGACAAACTGACAGATGAGTGGTGGTCAAAGCAATGGATACATATATTTATGACACCTAACTTAATTGTTTATTGCCCTGTGTGGGACAAATGATCAATCACTAAACTATTAACTGAAACTAGAGAGTTGAGTCCATCCAGAGGGCTCCTTGAAAGAAAGACCTGATAATCTATTTCAAAAAAGCTCAATATTGAAAATTCTGTGGAATACTATTTTACTCTGACACACATGGGTCACCATGAATGAAAATGACCTCAATGACAACTGGAATAGAACTTATTTTAGTGTAAGTCATAATTTTGATCATGTATCTGTTCTTGTGTAAGTCAAAAAACATAGGTTTCTTAACATCAAACACTATAGATGATATGACACTTGATTTAGCACTGGGCTGGTGGCCCTCCATATACAGGGATTCTACATCTGTGGATTCAACTATCCTGGGACAGTGATGATTTGGGGTTGGGAGAAGCAATTAAGTGTTCAAAACAACTCCGCAAAAACTAATAGGAAGCAGAAAGTGCTATTTATATAGCATTTATAATGTTAGTAAGAGTTCTGGTGGTGCAGTGGTTAAAGCACTTGCTAAAAACAGAGCATTCCGTGGTTCGGTCACACCAGCCATTCTGGAGAAGAAAGATATAATAGCTTTCTTTTGTAACTATTTAGAGCTTTGGAAACCGTATGCGGCTGTTACACTCTGTCCTTTAAAATCAGTATGAGTCAGAATTTACTCATCAGCAGAAGATTTGATTTTTAAAAACGTGTTTAGATAATTCAAGTAATCTAGAGATTAAAGAATTTGAGAAGATATGTGTTTGTTACATACAACAATAAGGCTATTTTATAAAAGGAACTGAAGCCTTTGTGAATATTAGTATCTGGGGAGATTCTGGAACCAATCCCCTGTGCATACCAAAGAATGACTATTCCTATCCAGGTTGTTCTCGCTATTTCCTAGTCTTCTATCTAAACATTCCTAAAGCAACAAGAACTTTATGATATGTCAACATCATGTGACAGTTCTGATCAGAGAACTTTAGAATCAAGTATTAAAATACTGTGCCTTCACACAGAGCAATTAGATATTGGCAAGCTTGATTGAAAGCACCAAGCATTAAAAGTCAAGTTATAATCAGAGCCCACACACTTTTCATTAGCACATGCAATGCACACCTGTAGCTTGTTAGTAATTTTCTTAGCCAAGAAAATTAAGCAAGAAACAATGTGTGTGTTTTTCCCCCCAAATTCACAATCTGTACATCTTCCTGTGCTTATTATTCAATTCTCTATATTTTTAGAAGACTGGATCAATTTAAAATAAACAGTACTTTTCCATTTCAGATACATCCAGAATTATTATGAAATATAAATTAAAAGTATAATTACTGTAAGAAATGCCTTAGATTGTATATTTCAAATTTTCATTTTTTAGTAAGGACAGAATAATTGATGAAATTACTTTATCTACAAATAGATTTACTCAACTGAGTGCCACTTGAGTATGATTAAAAATGTGTCATCATTTAAATCCTTCAAAAAGTAATATTTATACTGTAATATGCATAACTACTATGGATAATTACATAGATTGGTAGGTTTCAATATTTTAAAACTTTTTAAACAGTGCAAATATACATATACTCAAATAAAAAATTGCCATTATGTAAAATTTCAACTCATAAAAACCATATAGAATGGAGTAGAATTGCCCCCTAGGGTTTTCAAGGCTATACTCTTCATGAAGGAGTCCTGGTGTGGCACTGTAGGTTTATGTGCTAGACTGAAAGCTCAGCTTAACTGCAAAGTCAGTAGTTCAAGTTCACTAGATGCTCCCTGGAAACCCTATACAGGTCGCCATGAGTTGAAACTGACGTGAGGGCACTTAACAACAACAATCTTTATGACAGGAAACCACTGCATCTTTCACTTACAATGGCTAATGGCTAGTGGTCTGGTCTATATTTCAGTTAGCAACTGATGGTTTTAAGCACTATGCCACCCAGGATCCCAGGAGGGTCACATCTTAGTTGATTATGGTGAGATCCACTTTAGACTCACACAGAAAGCACAGAGCCACTGAGTCAATTCTGACTCACGGGAAACATACATGTGTCATAGTAGAACTGCTCTCAATAGGATTTCAGTGACTAAGATTTCAGAAGTTGATCTCGAGGCATTTCTTCCATGACATTGTTGGATGGATTTGAGTTACCAAACTTTTGATTAGTAGCAAGAGTAAACTCTTTCTGTTATCCAGGGTCCTTAGACACAGGTTACAAATGCTTAAAAGCAAGTTTCACAGTGATCAGTGGAACTTAACTGCAGGTTAAAATAGACCTAAGCCAATTTAAAATTTATTTAAATATTCAACAAAGTAACATCACAGTGTTCCATATTCAATGCAAAATTACTAGGCATACCAAGAATCATATAATTAAGTTCTAGAACCATTAGAAAAAAATATTAAATAGCCACAGAGTAAAAAATGACCAAAAAAAATAAATAAATGATGTAACAAAAGATAAAGAATGTGAAACTATGATAGAGCTTCAAGTTTTAATGCAGACAATATAGAAAGATAAGAATAATAACAAATTCACACTGACTACCCCCAAAAGAGCTGGAAATATTTCATGTTGTGACATTTCTTAAACCAACTAGAGAACTGAAAAGTTTAAAGGAAACAGCTGAACTGAAATTTAGAAAGAGATGAACTCCCGCAAAGAAATGGAACTTGAACATTTGCTCAACCAAAACAAGCACTATTCAATTACATATAAACCAGTAAGAAGATTAAGCTAGAAAGAGCCAAACATTGGTTAGTAAGAGATTATGAAGCCCGTTGGGGTATATATGTTGGAGTATTCATATATTCTTGCATAATTTCCTGCAGTTACCCCACGAGGCACCCAGAGATAATCTTGAGAAAACTCTCCTGTTGCTGGTCATGGCCCATCTCTTCTATTTATTCTATGGAACATAAGGTTTAATTTCCATGGGAAAGGCATCAAACAGTAACTGAAAAAAAAGAAAAAAATCTGTAATTGAGGGTGCTGATAGAAACCATTTCAGTTTAGGAAGGTAATGCTGGGGGTGGTGGGGGAGGAGGAGGAAGCACCACCAATGCTAGAATCCAGCATTATTCTATTTTGTTATTTTTAAGTGCTATAGAAGTGGTTCCAAGTCATAGTGACCCTACATAGGGTTTCTAAGGAGAAGCTGGTAGATTTCAACTGCAAACCTTACGGTTAGCTTATTTTACAATGCCACAACAGGACTTCAGCTCTACTAAGTTGTGGTTGTTGTTAAGTGCCATCGAATTGGTTGTCACTCATAGTGACCCTATATGGGGTTTCCTAGGAGTGGCTGGTAAGCTTGAACTGCCAACCCTGAAGTTTAAACCAACCTCGCTGCCTAGTGAATTAATCCATAGCGCTACACCAGGAAGTAGAAAAATATTTGAAGACATATCCTTGAGATTCAGATTAAAAACTTCTGCCTAAAATTGAGTCCTAAAAAGAACATCAGATAATACTTCTTTTTGTACCTTTTTGTTGTTGTTAAGTGCCGTCAAGTCGATTCCGATCCATAGAGACCCTGTATAGGGTTTCCGAGGAGCAGCTGGTGAGCTTCAACCTCCGATCTTGTAGTTTAAACGGCTTTGCAGTCTGGCGCGTTAATCTACAGCTCCACACCAGGACTCTTTACACATGTTATTATTACTAGGGGCTATCAGCAAGATTCTAACTCATGACTAATAATGCAGTATACAACAAATTAAACACTGCCTAGACCTATTGTGGCGTTGTGGGTTAATGCGCCAGACTGTAAAGCCGTTTGAACTGCAAGGTCGGCGGTTCAAGCTCACTAGCTGCTCCTCGGAAACCGTATTCAGGGTCACTATGGGTCAGAATCGACTCGATGGCGTGTAACAACAGACCTATGCTATCCTTACAAGTACTGTTGTGTTTGGGCTCATGATTGCAGCCATTGTTGGGCTCATTGTTGCAGTCAATCCATCTCATTGTAGGTCCTCCTCTTTTTCACCAACACTTTACTTTACCAAGGGTGATGTCCTTTTTGACACGGAATGTAACACCATTCTTCAATTTATCATTCCTGTATAGTAGACCATGTTGCTGTCCAATTCAAAATGGATAATATCAGTCCATTTCAGCTAACTGATGTCTACAGTATCGATAATTATGCAATTTTTTATCTGTTTCAATCTGGATGGCTTCCAATAATCCAAGATTCATATTTCGTACATTCCACATGCTGATTGCTAAAGGCTGTTTACAGCTGTTTCTCCTCATTATGAGTCATGTCACATCAGCAAATAAAGTTCCCCAAAATTTTACTCTGTTCACGTTGGTAAGGTTGACATGACTTTGAGGAGTTAGTTAGCTCTTCCCCATTCCTGTTATGAATGTCTTCCACTCTGAGGGACTCATCTTCTAACACCATATCAGACAATTTCTTGCTATTCATAAGGTATTCAGTGACCATTTGTTTTAGAAGTAATGCTTCCAAATTTGGTTTATTGTGGAAGTGCCAATAAATCCCATCACCATGGGTTATCATGCTGGCATTTGAATTATTGATGGCATAGTTTCCAGTATCACAGTAACACACAAGTCACTATAGTACAACAAACTGATCAATTCTAATTAAAATAACAATTTTAAAAGCTAGGATCAAGCAAAAAACAGACTCTAGGATATCATCACAAGGGAATGCCACAGTTTAAGGACGAATAAGCAAACTGTCAGTAAAATATTTTGAAATCTTCAGTTACACCAAAATTAACCATTGCAAAAACAAACTTCAGTTTAATTTAAAGTAAAAGCATGTTTTCCAAATCACAAAATCTTTACTTTATTAGTACTGGTGAGGTGCCATAGGATAAGTACTCGACCTCAAGGTTGGTTTGAATTGCAAGGTTGGTTGTTCAAATTAACCAGCTGCTCCTTAGAAATGCTATACAGTGTTGCTATGAGTCGGAGTTGATTAAATGGCACTTTACACAAACAACAATAAATCTATTGCCCTAATGTAATAGTTTTATGTAAAAAAAATAATAAAATTAAAAAAAGAAAGATGTAAAAAGAGGCAATATAAGTACAATTGAAGAGAGAATGTGATTGCCATGTGTGACATAGATGATTTTCAGGTAGTGACTTTACCTTAGTTATAATTAGAATGATAAGGTATCTAAAAAAAAAAGATAAACCTTTAAAGATCGCATAGGCAATTTAAAGAAAAAAATAGTGAAACAAAGAAAGAACTGGAAATGCTAGTATCAAAAATGCTATAACAAAAACTAAAATTACTTTAATGTATTCATTATTGGATTTACCACATTTTAGGGAAGACTCAGCGAACTTGAATAGAAGTCAATAGAAATTAACAAACAAAGAAAAGGTAAAGAATGGAAAATAACAAAAAGCAGAAAAGCGCAGGTAAGAAAATAACAAAAAACAGAAAAGGACATTTAGGTATTGTGAGATGGTAATTAAGGTCATAAAATAATTGTAATCTCATTAGGAGAAGAAAAAGAGAACTAAAAGAGGAGGAAATAGTTGAGGAAATGGTAGCTAATTACGTCTAAGACATATTAAGAGAAACCACATTAGATGTTCACGAAACTCAAGAATAACCATCCACAGAAACAATGCAAAAATAAAGCAAAACCTAGACCTATGTATACTACATTCAATTTGTTGACAACCAAAGACATTCTATATTCTGGTGTGGCAGTGCAGGAGAATGCACTGGACCACAAGATCAGTTTAAACTGCAAACCCAACAGCCATTCTTCAGAAACCCTACCCAGGGTTGCTATGAGTCAGAACCACCTTGATGGCACTTAATAACAGCAACATATTCAGTGTAGTTGGGCAAGGGCTATAGATTACCTAAAGAATAAGAAAGCTAAGATTACATCCAATATACTATCAAAAATCAGGTAAACAGAAAGATAAGATAGTGATATGTTTCAAGTGTTGAAAATTAAAATCTGCCAGTCCTTAATTCTATACCCAGTTAAAATATTCTTCATAAAGGTGAAGAGAAATAGAGACTTTTTGGTCAACAAATGCTGGGTGAATTTCTTTTCAGGATATTTAGGTTTTAAGAAATGAGAGGTCTCGAAATAAACAGATAAATGTTAGACATCAGTCTGGAGGCTTCTCCTCACTCACACAGAACTGGCTGTTGAATCACAAGGTTCTGGAAGCTAGCTAATCAGGTCAGACTTTTGGCACATGTCCCAAGAACTGAAGGTCAGATGTAGTCGACTTAATTAGCTAAGCAAAGGACTGCACTGCTCAATCACATCACCAAGATGACTCATTTCACACCCATGCTACAATTGTAGGTTTTTATGATTACAATTAGCTCTGTTAATATCCATAGCTGAATCTTGTCATTCTAGCATCATTTTTTCCCTCCTTCTCTCACCTAGGCCCATCAAGAAAGGAGTGGAGATATAGACAATGGCTAGAGGAGATATTAAATAATTCACTACACCACAAGAGTTGATGTGTTTTTATTCTTTCACATTGCATAGCCAATAATTCAGAATGGAATAGGAACTAAATAAAAACCTTCTTGTATAAGTTGTTGTTAAGTGCTATCATGTCAGTTCTGACTTGTAGGGTTGCCAAGTGGAGGCTGGTTGATTTGAATCACCAATCTTGTGATTAGCAGTCTAGTGCTTATAAAACTATAGTATCACACCAGAATTCCACAGTTGATAATATTTTGCCTTGAGAAATCATGTACATTTTCTTAAAAATAGTCATAAATGCACCCTCCCACACACATACAAAGCGTTCTGGTGTGGTGCTGTAGGATAAGTGTTGGACTGCCCCCCCCCCATGCAACTCAACAGCACTTAACAACAACAACACACACATACACATTGGTGCTGTGTGCTGTCAAGTCTATTCTGATTCAGATTGACCCTATGTTATACAGTGAAGCTGTCTCATAGGGTTTCCCAGGCTGTAAAGCTTTACTGGAGTAGAACACAGGTCTTTTTTCTTGTTCACCTGGACGAGTTCTAGTCATTGATAGCAGATGAGCACTTTACCATAGTGCCACCAGGGTTCGTTCCTTCACATGTATGTTACCTCTTCCCCACCTCCAAAAAGACTGGATAGTAAATTTTTATTAATTTAAATAGTAGCTTTAAATTATAGTGATAAAAAATGTATTGGAGAGTGGTGGAGGTGGTTATGTGCTGTGGAGTCGGTTCTGACTCATAATGACTCTGCATGGGGTTTGTGAAGCTATAAAGAGAATCGGGTGGGTTTGAACTGCCGACCTTGTGATTTACGGTCTAGTGCTGATCCTACAGTGCCACACCAGTAGAACACAATCATATATGTTGTGTTTCATATATTGGAGGAGGGCAGGTAGATTTGAACTGGCTGCCTTTAGGTTAGCAGTTCAGGCTTATGCTACAGTGCCATACCAGGACCCAATATAGTACCAATATATGATATATGCTGGTGCTGAGTCAGTTCTGACTTACAGCAACCCTGTAAAGGGTTCAAGCCTGTCAGCTGCTCCTTGGGAACCCTATACAGTGTTGGTATGGGTCAGAATCAACTGGATGGTCCTTAACAGTAACAACACATACTTGATCCTGGTGTGGTACTGTAGGATCAGTACTGGACTGTAAGCCACAAGGTTGGTGGTTCAGTCTCACCAGCTGCTCCTCAGAAACCTTGTAGAGAGTTGTCATGAGGCAAAACCAACTCACCAGAACTTAACAACAACAATATCAACAACAATGTATTGGGGCCTGGTGTGGTATTGTATGATAAGCACTGAACTGATAACCTCAAAGCTAGTGGTTCAAACCCACCAACCCTCCTTAGAAACCCTATACTATGAGTTGGCACTGATTCAATGCCACTTAAAAACAACAACAGATTGGGTAGTGTCAATATCTTAGAAATGAATTCATGTGAATTCAATATATGTATCATTACCTCCAGGACATTCTAAACTCAACCTTTATTTTTCAAGGCAGACATCATCTTAGCTGTACAGATCAAAAAGGACCTTTAAGCTTCCAACTTTTTCTCCAATTATTTTGCTTTTCTATAATGTTATCCATTTACTTTGTGGGGCTTTAGTATAAATACTAGACTGCCAACCTCAGGTTGGTGGTTCAAACCCACCAGCCACTCCTTGGGAACCCAATACAGGCTCACTATAAGTTGGAACCAACTCCATGGAATGTAACCACAGCAGCATCCATGTATGGAGTCTTGGAGTCATTCTGTAGGATAAGTACTGGACTACCAACTGATCCTCAGAAACATTATACATATACAACTAGGGTTGACATGAGTCAGAAAGAACTCTAGGGTCCTTTGCAACAACAATCCATTTATAGTCACCATAACATTGCCTTCCTGAGATTAATTATGTGCCTTCTAAACATTCTGTTTAAAATAATGAACTTGATTATGAATTTAGTTTAGTTTATGAAAAATGTTTCAAATATGTTATTTGACATATTTTACATAATAATTTCTTTGTTGATAGGAGAAAGTAATTAATTTGTTGAGAATCAGAAAGAATAAGAAACCACAGACATTTACTCTTTTAGTACACACAATTTATTCTTTGTACAATTAATTCTCAGCCATGTGGTCCTTTGGCCTATTCCCTGTTTGGACAAATGTTATGAAGTTCTTTTTAGCCAGTCTGTAAATGCCTAAAGGGCACATTCTTCAAATCAGTCTCCTGCCCACGAGACAATCAGCTTCACTCGGTCCATGGGCTTAGAATCCACAGCTAGCTCTGTCTCACCGTGTCACCTCCATTGTTATTGTCTCTCCTGTTTCATCTTTTTGTCTCATGCTCCACTCCTGCTCTTCCTTCTTGATGGTCCTGGGATCTTCTGTATCTACGTTTGAGATGACTCCTTTTAAACCTAGATGAAGAATAAAACTAATCATTCCCAGCCTTGTTGTTATTGTTGGGTGCCATTGAATTGATATCGACTCATACAGACCTATGTACAACATAACAAAACACTGCTGGATCCTTCTCCAATCTCAAAATAATTGCTAAGCTTGAGTGTATTGCTGCTGCCAATGTGCCAGTCCATCTAATTGGGAGTCTTCCTTTTCTTTGCTGACTTTTCCAAGTATGGTGTTCTTCTCCAGGAACTGGTCCCTCCTGATAATACATCTAAAGTATGAGAGAAGAACTCTTGCCATCCACTTCTAAGGACTATTCTGGCTGTACTTCTTCCAACACAGCACAATCAACCAACTTGACCTTATAGATGTGTGCAGAGCATTCAACCCAACAATAGCACAATATACATTCTTTTCCAGTGCACATGGAACATGCTCCAGAATTGACTGTGCATTAGGCCACAAAACAAGCCACCATAAATTTACAAACATCAAAATACTACAAAGCATCTTCTCAGATAAAGGTGTCCTGTTGGGAAAGATGGAGGAATGGAAAAAAGAATCACAGGGAGGAAATGATGTAACATTGAGGGTATTGCCCTAATTGTAATGAGACAAAGTATATAATTTGATCAATGTAAAACTGATGATCTGCTCTGTAAACCTTCTCTGAATTCACAATAAAAAAGTTAATAATATATTGGAAATTTAGGCAGGTACATTATGACTTTAATAAATTCTTCACTGGTTTCTTTTAGATTGCATTCTGAGTTAGATAATTTTCTGTATTCTACATATAACTATTCATAAATAAATTATTTTTTTGAAAGACATACCTCTCAGTCTAGTTAAACTTACTGAAATGTTCAAAATCATATCAAATATCAAGGAAATGTTCAAAATCATATCAAATATCAAGGAAAAGTTTCTAGATGAATTTTATCATGATAGCAGTCTTTGTGCTATGATGATCACAACTATTGTAAACCTTTGAAAATACAGATGTGGAAAAACTTCACAGATTATATTGAAGTAGTCAACAACATGATACACGATGGAAGACGAATGTGTTCCTTTGTAATAATATTAAGGCAATAGAATTTTCAAAATACAATCATTAATGTACAAAGATATATAAAAATCATCTAAAGACTAATTTCATGAAAAACATCTTATTTCTCTGTTTTCATTGGAAATAAGTAAATTTAATTATAATGTCAGTAATGGAAATAAAAGGACAGGTAATGAAATTGGAAATAAATAATAGTTTGAAGTGTATGTGAAAGAAAGACAATATCTTTCTGACATGTTTTTAATAGCATGAAACAGCTTTAAAACAACGCTACTGATGTTTGCATTTGAGATCCACAATAGAGGCAGACTTACTTTTATGATATCATAATGTGGTAATTAGACAAAACTAAGTATATTAAATGTAAAAGCATAATGTGAAACACTTTGAAATACATGAAGTGTGAATATTTAAGCCAAATTATTGTACATACTGTACATGGCCTACTTCAGGAACTTCATTAGGAAGTTCATGCATGACATTGGCAAACAGAGGTTATGTGATTTTCGTCTGTGTAGCCCCATCAGCATCGAACAGTGCTCTAGTTTCATTGTGTTGTTGTTGTATGCTTTCAAGTTGGTTCCAGCTCATAGTGACCCTATGTAGGGTGTCTGAGGTTTTAAATCTTTACAGGAATAGAAAGCCTCAGCTTTCTCCCTTGGAGCAGCTGGTGGATTTGTACTGCCAACTTTGGGATTAGCAATCCAGTGCTTATCCTATCTGGGCTCTTAAAACAATTACAAGGCTATGAACCAGAGAGTTGGCAGTTTGAACCCGCCACCTGCTCCTGAGAAACCTTACACAGGGTCACTATGAGTTTCAACTTACTCGGCAGCACTTGAAAACAACAGGAAGATGACATATTTGCTATTCATCATGGTAGGATATATAGGAGAGTTGGAAGTTTTCAAAGTAAGTGCATCATGGTCTTATATAGCTAAGTCAGAAAGTATTGTTATCAGGGTTCCAGTTCATATGTGCACCTGTTTATTTCAAACAGAAACATGTTTAAGTATGTCTCTGTAATAGTGGATAACTGCAAATGAGTTCTCTCAGTAATATACTTGTCTTAGTCTCATTAGGTTTCCTTCAAAGAAATAGCTAGTTTTCACACCATGGAAATAAACAATTCTGAAGTCAGGACTAATATCAAATTTTTGACAAAACTCAAATGGACATCTTCCCAAATCATTAAAGCTTTGCAACATGGGAATACTGTTGCATATAAAACAACAGTTTTTATCTGGATTAAGCATTTTAAGGTTGGAAAACTTCAAAAGCAAGAGTGAAAAGATGATCAACCTATATGAATGAACAAACTTTGTCTGAAGTCAAGAAGCTGGTGGAAGAAGACTATCAAATTACTGTTAACATTGATTTTATAGCTACTGAGTTGGAATCTCTTATGTTTTGATATTTTCAATAATAAGTAAACATCTTGACTTCAACAAGATTTGGCTTCATGGCTGCCAAAAGTGCTGCATTAAGATCAGTTAGCTCAAAGAGCTGATATTTTAAACGAGATAGAAAACAATGACAATAATATATTGAATGGCTCTAGGGATGAGACTTTTTGGATTCATCAATGAAATTCCAAGAGTAAGGTTCAATGAAAGCATTAGCTTCTAAGAGGATCTGCTGAGCCAGATAAATTCCAAGCAAGAAGGGAAGCTCAGAAGGGTATGGTGACACTTTTTTTTTTTTTTTGATCCCAAAAAGGTAATCTTTTATATAGAATATCTAGGACATAGGATGATTACAAAGGTTTATTAAGAAGCTTTAAGTAAACTAGAAACTGCATTGGTGAGAAAAAGGACAGAAAATTTGAGGCTATGAATTTTTTCTTTCTATTTTTTTCATAATGACAAAGCCACAATCTTTGAAGATAACAAATGTTGGATAATAAGAATTTTGTTGAGAAACCTATCCTATCTATCCTACAGGCATGCTCTTGCTACTTCAGACTTCGTTATATTCCCTAAAATATAAGAATATTGAAAAGGAACACAATTTAAGTCCCTTGAGGAAATCAGGACTGTGGTTTAAATCAAACAGTCGAGACTTCTTCAGATAAGGGCAGAAGAGATGGAACATCTCCGTTAGTAGTGTATAGACATAGATGAAGGATATGCCAAGAAACAACAGCTTCACATTTTGATATTTTTTAAAATAAAATTTTCTATGATTTTGTAGCAATACTTTTTCATCAGAGACTGAGATGACAGAAGTACAAAATAACATAAAATCACAAGAAAAACAAATGCCTACCAGAAGAAATGGACACTGGCACTAGTTTATCAGGGACATATGTGACCAGATTTCTCCAACATTTTTTTTTAAATGTTTTATTGTGAATTATGTGATAGTTTACATGGGAGAACATTAGCTTTACATTCATCCTATTGTATCTCGTTACATTGCCATGGTTACAATCCCCTCCAAGCCTCATCAACCAACCAAATGGTACAACCCACAAGCCTGAGCCCTAGTCGTCATCACACAGCCCCTCTACCATTTCTGGGTCTAGATTTCCAAGTTGATCTATCTCTCCACGTCATCATCCCTGCCTCCATCTCTGGCATCACTGTTTCTCTGGGTAGGGTCCAGTCTGCCATTCTTCTCTCTTGATGGTCCCAGGGACATTTGCTCCTGGACTGCAAAGTCAACCACTCCCCTCCTTTTGCTACAAAATGTCTACCTTTACATTTCTAACCCTCACAGTCAGTTCTGATAGTTATCATTCACCATCGGACCACATGAGTGTTATCCACATCTCCTTTCATCAGTCCCACTCAGACAGATTGGATACTACTCATTGAAAATTCTACCTTCATCCGCACCCTTTGGATTTAAGTTCCCATTTGAATGTTGGTAAACCAGTCACTTCTTGCCTTTGTAGCTCCCCTATCTTGGGTAGCCAAGTTACCCATCCCTGTCTACCCTGTGTACCATGGGTGGGAGGGTGGGAGGGTGGGAATGATCCTTGCTATAAGATTTGTTCCCTCTTTTGAGCTACTTCATCCATAGTAGGTCAAGTTAATCAAATTTTATCAGATTACTCTTTTTTTTTCTCTTCTTCCTTCTTCTAGTTGAGCTCTGATCATCCAGACATTGAAGCCAGATCAAGTGTGTATTATCTGCAAGTGTGGGTGTTCTTGTGCGTATGTCCTCTCTTCTTATTAGCTGTATGCTTCATTCTCCACTCTAGTCCTCTGTGGCTATGTCACTGACTCTGAGCCCAGGAGTCCCCAGGTCTTGCCAAACTGCTGGCAAAACAGGTCTCCACCAGGGTTCACAGGAGTCTATTGAACGTGGTTAGACTTAGCTCTCAGATTCATTGCTGCTTTTTCCATCACTTCCTCTTATTGGTGACCAATGTGGTTACCAGTCAGAGCACATGTCTGCTCTTGTATTCACATTGAGTCTTAGTCTTGGAAGGGGATTTGGTTTAGGGTACAAGACCACTTGCCTTGATTTCTGCTAGGTGAGCAATTTGCTTGTTCTTGTAGTAGTCAGTCAGACTGCTGTTATTGTTTTATATTTTTCCTGTCAGTCTTTCTTTCAAGAAGTGTCTTCTGTTTTTCTAGCCACTTCAGGCTGGTTTGCTTGTCCTTTTAAGTGGAAATTTCCCACCTCAGAATATTCTGGATGGGGTTCAGGATTCCACATACGATCTTATGCAATGCAGAGGCTACACAGGAAAACCTCCTTCACTTGGCAAGCTGAAGCCCCATTTTAGGTATGCCTATCAGTTATAGGCAGAAGACAGACTTGCAAGCTTTCTATGGTGATTTCTGGCTATTCCTTTTTCTTCCCTCAAGTATCTATTTTATAATGGTATGCAAGGGAAACTGAGATTCAAAAGAGTCAAGCATCTTAACATTATATCTCCCCTTTTGCCCATTGCAAACATGCCTTAATACCTGTATCCCAGAGCCCTGTTATTCCAAGGTTGTGCATACATCATTATTAAGCTCTATCCCACTTAGCCCATGCAAACCTGCTAAATTGTTATCCCATACTCCTTGTTCTTCCACTCCCTTTCCCCTTCTTGTGTATTGCCCCTTCCCCAGTACCCAAACCATCCTGTGTCTATTTTCTACCCTGTGCTCCACCTTCCCCTCCCTCCCATCACCCAACTATCCTCATCCCTGTAACCAGCAAAGAATCCCGCCCACCTTAGTATGGGTTATTTTTCTTAGTCTTTTACAATAGTGGTCCTATGCAGTATTTCTCCTTTAGTGACTGACAAAAATTTCACTCAACTTAAAGTCCTCAAGGTCCATCCATGTTATGTGGTAACTTACAGCTTCCTTGTTTTTCTTCAAGGTAGCATAATATTCCATTGTGTGTATGTACCGCGGTTTGTTTATTTATCCATTCTTCAGCTGATGGGCACTTAAGCTGTCTCCAACTTTTGCTGTTGTAAATAATGCTGCTATGAACATTGATGTGCATATATCTACTTATGTTATGAATCATATTTATTGATGGAAAATCCAAGTAGAGGAATTACTGGATCATAAGGTATTTCTATTTCCAACCTTCTGAGGAATCGCCATATTTTTTCCAGAGAGGTTGGACTACTTTGCAATCCCATCAGCAATGCAAGAGCTTCCCAGTCTCTTCACATCCTCACCAGTATTTATTGTCCTCTACTCTTTTGATCTTTGTTGTTATTACTGGTGTGAGATGATATCTCATTGTTGTTTTGATTTGCATCTTTCTAATGGCTAGTGATCATGAACTTTCTTCATATGTTTATTGGCTGCCCCGATCTCCACCTTGGTGAAGTGTCTGTTCATGTGCTATGCCCATTTTTTAATTGAGTTATTTTTTTTTTTCTTGTAGAGGTGTTGTAATTTCTTATATATTTTAGAAATAAGTCACTTGTCTGATGTGCTGCTGCAAATGGAAAGAGTTTTACTTCCTCTTTGCCAATTTGTATGCTTTTAATTTTCCTGTCTTGCCGTATAGCTCTTGCTAAGACTTCCAGTACAATATTGAATAGGAGTGATGACAAAGGGCATCCTTGTCTGGTTCCTGTTCACAGAGGGAAGGCTTTCAGTTTCTCTCCTTTGAGAGTAATGTAGGCTGTTAGCTTTGTATATATGCTCTTAATTATATTGAGGAATTTCCCTTCAATTCCTACTTTGTTGAGTGTTTTTATTGGAATGGATGTTGGATTTTGCCAAATAGCTTTTCTGCATCAATCTATATGATCATGTGGTTCTTGTTTTTTCTTATTTATATGGTAGATTATGTTAATTGTTTTTCTAATTTTGTACCGTCCTTGCATCCCTGATATGAATCCCACTTGATCATCATGTATTATCTTTTTGATATGCTGCTGGATTTTATTGGCTAGGATTTTTTGAGAATTTTTACATCTATGTTCATAAGAGATATTGGTCTATAATTTTCTTTCTTAATGATGTCCTTCCCTGGTTTTGGTATGAGGGTTATGCTTGCTTCATATAATGAATTAGAAGTTTTCCATCCTCTTCTATAATCTGGCATAATTTGAGTAGAATTTGTGACAGCTCTTTCCTGAATGTTTGGTAGAAGTCACCAGAGAAGCCATCTGGGACTGGATTTCTTTTGGTTGGAAGCTTTTTGACGACCTGATCAATTTCTTCTTTTGTTATTGGTCTGTTTAGGTTTTCTACTTCATTCTGCACAAGTTTAGATAGGTTGCGTTTTTCTAAAACTATATCCAGCTCTTCTAAGTTTTCAACTTTGTTGGAGTACAACTTTTCATAATATTCTGTTATTATCTTTTTTTATTTCCTTTGGTTCCATTTTGACATCGCACATGTAGTTTCTAATACGTGTTATTTGTGTCTTCTCCCTCTTTTCTTTTGTTAGGTTTGCTAATGGTCTGTCAATTTTGTTAATCCTTTAAAAGAACCAGCTTCTTGTCTTGTTGATTCTTTCTATAGTTTTTCTGTTTTCTATGTCATTTATTTCTGCTGTAATCTATTATTTCTTTTCTTTTGGTGAAATGTGGTTTCCCTCTTTTGGTCTGTTTCTAATTGTTGTAGATACTGTGTTAATGTGTTAATTTTGGTTCCTTTTTCTTTTTGGATGTGTGCATTTTTTGCAATAAATTATCCTCGCAGCACTGCTTTCGCTGTGTTCCAAAGTTTTTGGCCTATTGTATTTTAGTTCCCATTTGTTTCCAGGAACTTTGTGACTTCACATTTTATTTCTTCTACTACCCAGTTGCTTTTCTGCAGGGTGTTATTCAGTTTCTATGTATTTGGCTATATTTTCTTGGTCTTCCTAATGTTCATTTCTAATTTGATAGCATTGTGGTCTAAGAAGATGCTTTGTAGTATTTTGATATTTGTGAACTTATGGAGGTTAGTTTTGTGGCCTAAGACATGGTCTATTATGGAGAGTGTTCCATGTGCACTGGAAAAGAATGTGTATTGTGCTGTTGTTTGGTTGAATGCTCTGTACACATCTATGAAGTCCATTTGGTTGATTGTGTTGTTTATTTGTGAAGTTTCTTTCTGGCTTTTTTGAAAGCAGTGTATTAAAATCACCTATGGTTATTATAGATTTGTCTACTTCTTGCTTCAAATCTATTGGAGTTTGCTTTATATATTTGGAAGCTCTATCATTGGGAGCATAGACATTTACTATGGTTATGTCATCTTGTTCAATTGTCCCTTTAATCATGTCCATCTTTATCTGTTATGCTGGGTTTTATCTTAAAGATTATTTTATAAGACATTAGCATTGCCACTCCTGTGCATTTTTATTGCAATTAGCTTGGTATTTTTTTTTTTTTTTCCATCTCTTGACTTTAATCTGTTATTGTCTTTGTGTGTAAGATGTGTCTCTTGCAGACAGCATATTAAAGGATCTTGTTTCTTTTCCAATCTGCCACCCTCTGTCTTAATTAACATGTGCATTTAATTCATTTACATTCAGTGTAATTATCAATAGGTATGGATTAATTGCTGCCATTATGTTGTTGTTGTTGTTTTTTGTGGTGTTGCTGCCTTCTTTGTTCTGCATATCTTCCTGTGCTGGGTTCATGGTTTTTTTGTTCTTTCTTGTGAGTTTCATCATAGTCTTAATGTTTCCATGTTCCTGGATTTTCATTTTCTTGGTATGTTGCAAAGTGTTAATTTTCTTTGAGGTTTCCTTATATTCCATTAACTTTTCCCTCCACTTAGTGTAGTCTATTTTATCCTGTAATCTACCTAACCTTCTACCATCTGGATCTCTGTTCCTACGTGTTTACCTTCTTTCACATTGTAATTGTTTTGATCATAGACTGACCTCCCAGATTCTCTGAGTTTTTTCTTTTAGTTTTGTTCTGTTCTTGACTCTCCCATCTGTCAATTTAGTTCTAGGAAGTGCTGCCACATATGTCAATCTCTGGTGTTTGTCTGTTCTTGTTGACTCTCAGTCCACAGAACACCCTTTAAGATGTTTTGTAGCATAGGGATGGCTTTGGTAAAATCCCTTATTTTCTGTTATCCTGGAATGTTTTGATTTCACCCTTGTGTTTGATTAATAGCTTTGCTGGGTAAAGGCATCTTGGTTGGCAGTTTTTTTTTTTTTTTTTTTCTTTCAAGGGTTTATATATGTCTCTCAATTGCCTTCTTGCTTGCATGATTTCTTCTGAGAGATCCAAGCTTAATCTGACTTGTTTGCCTATGTATTTAACACTTTTTTTTCCCCCTAGCTGTTTTCAGGATTGTCTCCTTATTTTTTATTTTAGAGAGCTTGATTATGATATGTCTCTGGGGTCCGTTGAGCTTCTTGAATGTTTATCTTTCACTTTTCAGGATGTTGGAGAACTTATCTTCCAACAGTTCTTCAACTATTTCCTCTGTGGACTTGTGTGATTTTTCCTGTTCCAGAATGCCAAAATTCTTAATTTATTCCTCTTCATGTTTCCCACATGAATCTTAGACCTTCTTTAGATTTTTTTTAATCCTTTTTTCTGCTTGCTCGTCTATCTTAGCAGTATTGAGAAATTAGTCTTCCAGATCACTAGTTCTGTCCTCCATCTCTTCTATTCTACGCATATGCCCTTTCAGAGTATTGTCTATTCCTTATATTCTATTATTCATTGTTTGGATCTCTTTCTGTAGGTTTTGAATTGTTTCCAATGGTGTATCTATCTTATTTGATTGTTCCTGTAGCACCTTCCTGAATTATTCCTTATTTTTCTCAATTCCAGTGCAAAGTATTTTGAAACATTTATAATCATTTTTTTCTGGATTATTTCTCAGGCATTTCCAAGGCTTGCCCTCCTTCCAAAATGTAGTCCAGGTCTACCTCTAGGCCATTTGTCTCAGACATTTTATCTTATTTCTGGACATGTGCTGATATGGTCATCTACTTTTGCTTCTTGGACATGTTTAATGTTTATCTGTCACCTTAATACTTAATTGAGTTTGTATTTTGGTATTTTTTATGTTTTTTTTTTATTGC
The DNA here is from genome assembly GCF_000296735.1 of Chrysochloris asiatica. Taxonomy (NCBI): domain Eukaryota; kingdom Metazoa; phylum Chordata; class Mammalia; order Afrosoricida; family Chrysochloridae; genus Chrysochloris; species Chrysochloris asiatica. Next base: position 20,939,836 of record NW_006408563.1, on the reverse strand, counting down.
CTCCAGCTAGATATGATTAGGATGTGGGCTTCCCTTTTCACTCTTCTTATTGCTTAACTCAGAGTAACTTTCAGAGTTGCTGTCTGCCTACTTGGTGTGTGACATTTTGGTTATTGCCTGGATTGTGGGTTTTTTGTTTTGTTTTGTTTTTATGGTGTGGTTGTAGGTTTACTATATGGCAACAATTGCTGTCTCTGCTTGGGTAATATAGTGAGAAAAATGGTCTCCCAAAGGTAAAAGAGGGAACTAAAATAACAAAATAGCTACAGATGAAAAACAACAAAAAGAAAAACAAAAAACAGAAACAAAACCAAAAAACAGAAAAACTACATTGGATATTCTAGTCTATAATTGCAGAAAAGGGAGAGAAGGGAGTGAAAGAAAAAATAAATCTATAGGCTAATGTGAATATAAGGAGCTCTGGTAGTGTAGTGGTTACAAATTGGGCTGCGAACCGCAAGGTCAGCAGTTCGAAACTACCAGCTGCTTCGTGGGAGAAAGATGAGGCGTCTGCTCTGGTAAAGATTAACAGCCTCAGAAACCCTGTGCAGGGTCACTATGAGTCGAAACTGACTCCACGGCACATAACAACAACACAATGTGAGTATGATTTTAATATCATCTTTCAGCTTCATGTCTTCAAGGCTTCCTGATAAATTTCAAGATGCCACTGTTTGTTGTTATGTTGTACCTCAGGATTTAATTTTCGGCCTGTTTTATATTTAAACTCTCTCTCACTCTCCACACCCTTGTTTTGGCCTTTTCACTTTTAATAAACAGTTCAGGACCAGCTGTTGAGCTGCAAGCCTCTTTAAATGCTGAGAATATCTGTGTGCGTGCATGGCAGAAAAACCCACCTGTGGTGGCGGTGGGGGTGTCCACTTGCTCAGTCACCCCACTTTAGTAACCAGAATGTAGGTGTGCAAACTGTGGGGAACCAATGAATAGATACCAATAAAAAACCTCAGAACAAAGCATAACCGCCAATGTATATTGTCCACTTCTGCTCTGAGGTTCCCGCAACATTATTCCATGGTGGGTCTGCTTGTTCCCCACTTGATCTTGCAGTTTGGTCCTGCCCAAGTTGCCAGCTTTGGACCGCTTAGCCCGGCAGATTTGAAAGTATGAGATTTCTTACGTCTGCTACAAGTTTCACTAGCTGTAAGCCTTCAGACTTTTTAAATATTCCTAGATAGGTGGTTCAGAGTTTTGGAGCTCTGTCCTGAACTGGATTCACCCGGTATTCTATTGTATTGCTGACAGATATCTTCACTACAGCTCTAGTCTACCCGCCATCAAGCCCCACCTCTCATTTCCCCCCAACATTTTTAACAAATTAGTAAATGCTGAATGCAGGCTTGTGAGAGAATATGGAAAATCTGGAGACACTGATATTAAGAATTCACACCAACACATATGTTTGATAAAGACTATGGTGGGATATTTACACCAGGAAAATTAGCAGCTGCCACACTAAACAGAGCATGAATTATTTTTCTTCTCAATATTTGTTTTAAAAGAATGCTTTAAGTATCTGTTTTTTTTTATTTTTTTTATAATAATGGTCTCATACTCCAATGTTTATCACATTCACCAGGTGACAGGTGGAGAGTGCATGAGAACACACCAACATGCAATCAACTTAATATAAATGCAATGATACCATGTCCTTAAGAACACAGACAATTTCATCTTACATAAAGAAATAAGATGTAATGCTTCAAACAAATGGCCAAAATTAGAGTGTTAGAAATATAAACCAGAAATGGTATATGTACACCTTGATGTATTTTCAATGACTTGAGAGAACTATAGATGAAACCAAGGAAAACAGACAAAATTTTATAATCATTCAGGAACCACTATAAGAACAAGCTGACAAAAGACATGAAAAAATGGAAACCATACAAAAACAGCAATAAAAATCCAGAAGATTAATGCTAAGACCTCAGAAATAGATAATATATAAAACACCAAAAAAGTAGAACAGAATCAATAGAAGGCTGAATTAGTGAGTTTTAAGACAAATATCTCAATATTCATCAGAGGACTAATTCTGGTTGATGCTGTAAAATAACCTCAAGATTGGTGGTTCAAGTGCACAAACCACTTGTCTATCAGTTTGTCTCACTGTGGTGGCTTGTATGTTGCTGTGATGCTGGAAGCTATGCCACCCAAATTCTGAATGCTGATAGGGTCACGCATCATGGATAGATTTCAGATGAGTTTCCAAACTAAGAATCAGAAAAAGGAGAGGTAGCCTACTTCCAAATGCTCAGCCACTGAAAACCAGTAAAAAGCTGTCAGATAACACTAGAAAATTGAATAGTGAAATATGAAGAATACAATCAGAATACTGTCAGATATAGTGCCAGGAAATGAGCCCTTCAGGTTGGAAGTCACTCAAAATACAACTAGAGAAAAGCTGCCTCCACAAGTAGAGTTGACCTGGATGGTGTGAATGGAGTAAAGTTCTCAGGACCTTCATTTGCTGATGGGGCACAACTAAAAGTGAGGAGAAAGATGTACAAATATTCATTAATAATTGGAACATGGAATGTATGAATTGTGTATCTATAAGAAGTGGAAGTTGTCAAAATGTAACAAACAGATATCCTAGGCATTAGACAATTGAAATAGACTGGTCCTGACCACTTTGAATCTGACAATCATATAGTTTATTAAGCCAGGAATGACAAACTGAAGAATAATGGCCTGGCATTCATTATAAAAAAGGACACTTCAAGATCTATTTTTAAATATAATGCTGTCTTTGATGGGATAATATCTATACAGCAATAAGGAGGACCAGTTAGGCCACTATAATTCAAATTTATGCACCAACTACAAAAACCAGTGATGACATAAGTGAAAACTTCTACCAAATACTTCAATCTGAAATTGATCAAATATCCAGTCAAGATGTTTGATCATTACTGGTAATAGGAAACAAAAAGGATGGATCAGTAGCCGGAAAATATGGTCTTGGTGACAGAAATGATGCTGGAGATCGCAGGATAGGATTTTTCAAGACCAATTATTTCTTTATTCCAAATATATTTTTCAAGTAACAAACAGACAATTATATATGTGGACTTCACCAGATGGAATATACAGAAATCTAATTGACTACTTCTGTAGAATGAGACAGTAGAAAAACTTCATATTATTAGCCAAAACAAAGCCAGGGGCAGACTGGAACAGACCATCAATTGCTCATAAGCAAGTTCTGGCTGAAGCTGAAGAAAATTAAAACAAGTCCAAGAGACCCAAAATATGACCTTGAACACATTTCAACTGAACTTAGATATTATCTCAAAAACATGTTTTATACATTACACACTAATGACCAAAACCCTGATAAATTGTGTGATGACATCAAGAATATCATACAGGAAGGAAGCAAAAGACGATTAAGCAGATAACAAATCAAGAAAAGGCCAAAATAGATGTCAGATGAAACTCTGAAACTTGCTCTTCAGTGTAGAGATGCTAAAGGAAATGGTAGAAATAAGGAGAAAAATAACTCAACAGAAAATTTCAAAGGGCAGCTTGAGAAAACAAAACCAGATATTAAAATAAAATGTGTAAATATCTGGAGTTGGAAAACCAAAAGGGAAGAACATGCTCACCATTTCTCAGGTTGAAAGAGCTGAGGAAAAAAAAAAAAATCAAACCTCAAATTGAAATACTGAAGTATTCTTTGGGCAAAATATTAATGATGCAGAAAGCATCAAAAGAAGATAGAAGGAATACACAGTTACTGTACCCAAAAGAAATGGTCTATAATCAACCATCTCAAGAGATAGCATATGATCAAGACCCAATAGTACTGAAGGAAGAAGTCCAAGGTGCACTCATGGCATTTACAATGAATAAAGTTCCAAGAATTTATGGAATGCATTTTGAAATATTTCAAGAAACTGAAGGCGCACTGGAGGAATTCCCTCATCTATGCCAAGAATTTTGAAAGACTGATACTGGCCAACTAACTGGAAGAGATATATATTTGTGCCCTTTCCAAAGACAGATGACCCTACAGAATGCAGAAATCAACGGACAGCATCATTAGTATCACATACAGTAAGATTCTGCTAAAGATCACTTAAAAACAGCTGCAGTAGTACTTCAACAGGGAACTGCCTAAGCTTCAAGCTAGTTTCAGAGGAGCACTTGGAACAAGGGATATAATTTCTGATGTCTGATGCATCTTGGTTAAAAGCAAAGAATATCAGAAATATAGTTTGTTGTTACTGTTAAGTGCTGTCAAGTTCATTCTGACACATAGCGACCCTCTATAGGGTTTCCAACGAGAAGCTGGTGAGTTTGAACAATCTACCTTGCAGTTCAAACCTACCTTGAGGTCAAGTACTTATCCTATGTTCGCATACTAGGAATCCAGAAAGATATTCCCCGTGCTTTATTGGCTATGCAAATGCTTTTGACTGTGTGGATTATGACACGCTATAGAATTATTCAAACTAAGTTCTGATTTTTCAGCAGAAACCATGCAGGCAAGAAGTCTTAAATATAACTTAAAAACTTAATTATAGATTTTTGCTCACAAATATAGCCCTACCTTGTTTTATTTGATTCATGTCCACATCACGAAATTTATTTCAGTAGTGCTTGCCTTCACGTAGGTGTAATCACAGTATTCAAAACCTAAAGAATATATTTAAAGCATTGTTCCTTAACAATTGACTTGGATAAATTGTTCTAATAGGAATCTAACTGTATTGAGAGTTGTAATATTTCCTGATAGTGATTCATATATTTTTTACATGTGTTGAACCCTATTCTTAGAAAAGAACATGCAGTTCGTCTTTCATGAAACCTAGCAGCGTAGTCATTTTCTGTAGACTGCTTATACTCAGATATTGACATTCTCTATAGCAGTGATCAGTGCACAGGCTGTTTCTGTAATGCCTTAATAAGTAAATAGTCTTTGAGCAAATTGGCAGTTTGACTTCAAGGTCTAGAAGTTTGGTTCACTTTTAACTGAGTTTTAGTCAGTTAACTTGTTAGAGAAAACACAAAAAGTGTTACTATTCAAAAGTAATCTAATTTCACCCTTAGTAAGCTATACAGAGGTTAGTGTACCTGAAGGATTTACATTTTCTCATATTTCATATGTGCTTTCTTTGTTTTGACTTTATCTTTTAAAAAAATATGTCAACTATATTTAACTTATGAATATGCCCTTTTAAAACAATTACTAGGCAAGGGATTATAATTGTCTATATTTGTGAGCCTAAATTAAGCAAAGTGTCTTCAAGAACTGAGAACAATGTTTTAAAAATTTGGGAGATAAAAATTGTAAGTAAATATATATACATTTAAAAATATTTCCTTAGAAAAAATATGCATTTTTAAATATGTCATCAGAACTATTGCTCTCTATTTTAAACAAATTATAAAGCAATAAATACTTAACAAATTATCTCCAAGATAGAGTACTCCTACAACATATAAGTATGTTCAGTACATTTCATTCCCAGGCCAGAATTTATTATTATTGATTTGTGTCACTCTTTTGCATATTGGCACAAATATTTTTTATTTCCTTAAATCCTATATGTCCTTATTTACTCCACTAGACAGATATGTGGGAATTAGATTTTAAAATGAACTTAAATAATGTCTAACACTTTCATCTCATTTTAAATCTGTTAACAAATGTTAGTAGTGACGTATGTGAAAATGATGACTTTATCCAACTTAAGTTATATTCTTATCCATTATTTTGTTGAGATATTTTAACAATCCACACCTTCTGGGTTGTTAAACCTGACTTGGTATTAAAACATATTGTGGACTTTATGTGAGTTTACATGGGAGAACATCAGCTTTGCATTCATCCTATCATCTTTCATTTCATTGCAATGATTACAATCCCCTCCATGCATCATCAAATAAACAAAGGTTACACCCCATAGCTCTCCCACCCTGGCCATCAGCACGCAGCCCCTCTCCCTCCCTGAGTCCAGCTGCTCCATCTGTCCATGTCATCATCTCTGCCTCCATTCCTGGCATCACTGCCTCTCTTGGTAGTGTCAAGCTTTGGCTCTTCTCACTTGATGGTCCCAGAGACTTCCGCTCCTGGGCTGCAAAATCAATCACTTCCTTCCTTTTGTCAAAAAACATCTACCCTCACAATCAATCCTGTTTGCAATTATTCACTATTGTACCACAAGAGTCTTATCCCCATTTCCTTTTGCCAGCCCGGTCCCTACAGATTGGAAATCATTCAGTGGAGGTTCTACCTTCCCCTACCCTGACTGGAACTAGGCTCCCTCTTGAAAGCTTGTAAGCTAGTCACTTCTTGCCTTTATAGTCTCCCGACACACACACACAATTTTGGGTAGCCAATATCTAAGTTGCCCATCCCTGTCAACCCTGTGTACTGACGGGGTGGAAGTGATCCTTGCTGTAAAGATTTGTTTCTATTTTTGAGCTACTACATCCATAAGTATAGGTAAAGTTCATCAAATTGTAGCGGGTTACTGTTGTTGTTTTTTTCCCTCTTCTTTTTTCTTCTAGTCAAGTTCTGATCATCCAGGTCAAGTGGGTACTATCTACAAGTTTGGGTGTTCTTGTGCATCTCCCCTCACTTCATATCAGCTGGACGCTTCACTCTCCACTTTTTATTATTACCTTTATGGGGCCTTTCTAAATAAGAGCTTTTTTTAAACAAGGCATTTGACCTTTTCATTATTAAACAAAGCTCCATTATTTTTTATTTAGCTTTCGACTCTGTGCTTGTGTCTTCAATACTTTCACAATGATTTTCTATTTCTCAATAAGGAAAGCCCACTTGATCCTGTCATGGACACATTTAGCACACATGGAGCCATCATAGGCCCTGGTAACATGTTTCTTTGTCTTGGACAACTTCATGAGAACTTTAGGTCTCACAGCACAGATCCCTTGAAATTGGCCTGGGTACACACCACATGCAGGTTTTGGTGATTTACCAACCTTCTTGATATTGTTGTTGTTGTTAAGTGACGTCAAGTTGATTCTGACCCATAGCGAACCTGTATAGGGTTTCCAAGGAGCATCTGGTGAGTTCAAATGACTTTGCTGTCTGACGCATTAGCCAACAGCGCCACACCAGGACTCCTTGGTATAGAGGTAAGCAATTCTATTATCAGGAGTTTAGGACAGCCTAGTTTTGTTAGAGGCTGTATTGTAGGACAGCGTACGATGGTATGTCAAATGCTGGACCATTTTGAATGCCTCTACATAGTGTCCGAGGATGAGGAAGAAGGATCTGAGGTGTTCATAGGTGAAATATCTAAATAAGAGCTTTTTAACGAAGCAGCATATTCCTATCTGTATCATTAACTGAAATACACATTCCACAGTATTTAGCTGGATCTCAACAGTAGCTGAAGGGAATTTGTCAAATATAAACATCTTAAAAGGAGATAGATCAAGTTGGATAAAGCAAATTATAGACCATTGTTGTTATAGTTAACTGCTGTTGAGTCAGTTTTGACTCTATAAGATTTCCCGGGAGCATCTAGTGGGTTTGAACTAACAACCTTGTGGCTAACAGTCCAGTGGTTATACTACAGCACACCACCAAGGTTAATTAAACTAAGAGACATATTTTTTTTTTTCTTTTTGTCTCATCTATGAAGACATCAGAAGGAGTCCTGTTAGCATAGTGGGTTAAAAGTTAGGCTACCCCAAAAGATGAGGCTTTCTAATGATGTAAAGATTTAAAGCCTAAAAACCTTATAGAGGTGGCTGTGAGTCAGAATCTACTCAACAACACATAACTACCACCACTACCACCATCAAGAGAACACTGTTGTTGTTAAGTGCCATTGAGTTGGTTCTGACTCATAGAAACCCTGTATAGGGTTTCTGAGGAGTGGCTGGTGATTTTGAACAACCAAACTTGCAGTTCCAACCAACCTTGAGGTAGAATCCTATGGCACTACAGGTACAGATTCCTCATGAGTACAATTAAGTGTTCCAGAATACTTATACTTTGCAATGTTGTCCATAGCTTGTCATGATCCACACAATCGAAAGCCTATGCGTAGTCAATAAGCACAGGTAAGCATCTTTCTGATATTCTCTGCTTTCAGCCAAGATCCATCGGACATCAACAATCCATGAAAAAACAAATAAAATGAATATTCAAAAGGGCTATATTTTTAAGGTTGTAATATTTATGTTTTTCTTTGGAAAATCCTTTTAGTTCATGTCACTTCTTTCTCTATAATTCAGATTTGAATTTTTGACACATGAGTTAACGTAAATGCAACCAAATCTTAGCAGTTAAAATCTCAGGGTTTCAGAGAAGCACTAACATAAATAATGTTTTATCACCTGTTGGGTTCAACCAATACTTACCTGCATGTAAGGGCAAGCAGCCAACAACTTCTCAACAAATGTTACACTTTCTAACAGATAATCTCTGATAGATCTGATCTAAGTCTG
>NW_006408563.1:20927330-20931266 GCF_000296735.1 Chrysochloris asiatica | reverse complement strand
ATATATATATATATACACACATATGTTGTTGTTGTTGTTAAGTGCCGTTGAGTCGGTTCCGACCCATAGCGACCCTGAACAGAGTTTCCGAGGCTGTAAATCTTTACCGGAGCAGAAAGCCTCATCTTTCTCCCACGGAGCAGCTGGTAGTTTCGAACTGCTGGCCTTGCAGTTTGCAGCCCTTGCGGTTTGCAGTTCAAAACTACCAACTGGCTGCACTTCTTCCAAAACTGATTTATTGGAGAGACTGGAACCCTCTTAAATTGCTGATGGGACTGTTAAATGGAGCAACCACTGTGTAAAATGATATGGTGCTTCCTAAGAATGTTGGAAATAGTAATATCATATGACCCAGAAACCAGTCTACTTGGTATAGGTCTTGGAGGCCAAGATGGCCAAACTTCATCTCTCATACTTTGGACATATTGTCAGGAGGGAACAATTGCTGGAGAAGGATATCATGCTTGGTGAGATGGAGGGTTGGAGAAAAAGATGAAGATCCCCAATGAGATGGATTAGCAGCAGCAGTAGTGAGGTTGGCCCAGGATCGGACATTGTCTCGTTCTGCTGTGCATGGGGTCGCTATCAGTCGGTTCTGACTCCATGGCACCTGACAACAACATGAGTCAGCAGTGACTCTATGGCACTTCACAATAACAACAATGATAATGACCTCAAGATCTCTTCATATGTTTGTTGGTGGCCTGAATGTCTTCTTTGACAAAGTGTATGCTCATGTTCTCAGTCCATTTTTAAAAAATGGATTGTTTGTGTGTTTTTCTTGTAGCGGTGTTATAGTTTCTATAAATTTTTAGCGATTAGTCCCTTGTCTGATACATACTTTCTTCCCCACCGCCCCCCCCCAAAAAAAAAAGGTACCAGTGTGTGGGTTCTCCTTTTACTTTTTTTGGAGAAATATTTTGATGCACTCAAGTGTCTAATTTTCAGATGGTCCAAGTCATCTATTTTGTGTTCTGCAGTTTGTGTGTTCTTATTAATGTTTGGTAGTGTATTTATGTCATGTATCAGCATTTATCTCTATATTTCATTGATGATCTTTATAGTTCCAGGTTTTACATTTAGGTCTTTAATCCATGATGAGTTTATTTGTGTGTATGGTGTGAGAAGTAGGTCTTATTTCATTTTTCTGAAATGGATTTCCAGGTTTTTTGGCACCATTTTCTGAAAAGACTATCTCTTCCCTGTTTAACTTGTTTTAGCCCTTTGCCAAAGATTAGTGGACAATATGCAGATGGTCCTACTTCTGAGTAATCAGTACTGTTTCATTGATTTGTATTTCTTTTATTGTACCAGCAAGAATCTGTTTTGACCACAGTGCCTGTGGAGATTTTGATATATGGAAGTGAAAAGTCTCCAATTTTGCTCTTCATCTTAAATAATGCTTTGCTTATTCAAGGTGTCTTTCCTTTCTGTATAAAATTGGTAATCAGTTTTTCCATCTCTTTAAAGAATGATATTGGAACTTGGATTGGGACTGCATTATATCTATAGATTGCTTTATGTAATGTTGATATTTTCACAATGTCAAGTCTTCCTATCCATTAGTATGGTATACTCTTCCACTTTTGTAAGTCTCTTTTAGTTTCTTGCTGTAGTTTTGTGTAGATTTCTTTCTATAGGTCTTTTGGTTCTCTGGTTAGAATTATTCCTAAGTATTTCACTTTTTGGGTGGTTAATTTAAATGGTATTTTTACTGGTTTCCTTTTGAATTATCTTTATTAGAGTAATGCAATCTGGCTACTTTTGTTTATTAATATTATAACTAGCTACATTGTTGAATCATTCAATGAGTTCCAAATTTTTTCTTGCTGAGTCTTTGAAATTTTCTATGTATAGGATGATACTTTGAGCAGCGAGAACTTCAAGCAGCCAGATGTGTAGTGAGGAGCTCCGACAACAACAACACGGAATACCAGGCCACGAGGACTCACGAGATGGTGTTGGAACTCTGAAACAAATATAAAGGTATGTTTGGAGGATCAGAAGGTTTACAGGTGGGGAATTTGAAGGGAATCCAGAAATCCATTGTTTTCTGGACCAAAACACTCAGCTGTTCCCGGAGCCACCATCTTAGGAGAGAATATCTTGATTGTATCAGGGTTGATAGTATCAAGAGAGAACATCTTGATAGTATCTTGATTACATCAGGATTATATCAAGATTAACATCAAAATTTAAAGTGACAGTATCGACATAAAACCAAATGGCCACCACTCATCTGTCTGTCTTGCTGTGGTGGATTGAGTTACTGTGATTCTGAGGGCTCTGCCACCAGTATTTTAAGTAACCAGAAGGGTCACCCATGGTGGACAGGTTTCAGATGAGCTTCCAGACAAAGACAGACTAGGAAGAAAGAGTGACGAACTACTTCCGAATCACTAGTCACTGAAAACTCCATGAATAGCAGAGAAACATTGTCAGATACAGGACCGGAAGGTGAGAAGGCACTCAGAATACAACTGGGAAAAAAAAAAAAAAAGCCTCCTCAAAGTAGAGTTGACCATGATTACTTGAATAGATTTAAGCTCAGGGGAGAAAAGCCCACAGAACCTTCATTTGCTGATGGGCCACAACTCAAAATGAAGAGAAGCAGCTGTAAACATCCATTGAAAATCAGAACTTGGAATGTACGAAGTATGAATCTGGGAAAATTGGAAGTTGTCAAAAATGAAACGGAGCTCATCAACATCGATATCTTAGGCATTAGTGAGCTGAAATAGACTGGTATTGGCCATTTTGAATCTGACAACCATATGGTTTACTATGCTGGGAATGACAAATTGAAAAGGAATGGTGTTGCATTCATTGTCAAAAAGAACATATCCAGATCAGTCATGAGGTACAATGCTGTAAGTGATAGCATAATATCCATGCGCCTACAGGGAAGCCCAGTTAATACCACTATTATTCAAATTTATGCACCAATCACTAGGGCCAGTGAAGATGAAATAGAAGAATTCTACTAACTTTTTCAATCTGAAATCGATCAAACATGTAATCAAGATGTATTGCTCATTACTGGTGTATGGAATGCAAAGGTTGGGAGCAAAGAGGAAGGACTAGTAGTTGGGAAATTTGGACTTGGTGATAGAAATGATGCTGGAGAATGAATAATAGATTTCTGCAAAACAAATGATTTATTTCAAATACCTTCTTTAGACAGCATCACAGATGACTACACATGGACCTCGCCAGAGGGAGCACATAGAAATCAAATTGACTACATCTGTGGAAAGAGAAGATGGAAAAGCTCCATATCATCAGTGAAAAAAGACCAGGGGCAGACTGTGGAACAGACCATCAATTACTGATATGCAAATTCAAACTGAAGCAGAAGAAATTGAAAACAAGTCCACGAGCACCAAAATATGACCTTGAATTTATCGCACCTGAATTTAGTGATCATCTGAAGAACAGATTTGATACATTAAACACTAAAGAACGAAGACCAGAAGAGTTGTGGGATGACATCAAGAACATCATACGTGAAGAGAGCAAAAAGTCTTTAAGAAGACAGGAAAGAAGGAAAAGGTCAAAATGGATGTCAGAAGAGACTTTGAAACTTGCTCTCCAGCATAGGGATGCTAAAACAAATGGAAGAATTGAAGACGTGCAAGAGCTGAACAGAAAATTTCAAAGATCAGCTCGAGAAGATAAAACCAAATAAAATATGCAAAGATAGAGAATTAGAAAACCAAAAAGGAAGAACACAGTCAGCATTTCTCAAACTGGGGGAAACTGAAGAAAAAATTCAAGCCTCAACTTTCATTATTGAAAGATTCTCTGGGAAAATTATTGAATGATGCAGAATGCATCAAGTAAAGATGGAAGGAATACACAGAGTCATTGTACCAAAAGGAAATGGTTAATGTTCAACCATTTCAAGAGGTACCATATGAACAAGAGCCAATGATA
>NW_006408563.1:20901179-20925938 GCF_000296735.1 Chrysochloris asiatica | reverse complement strand
GACTCAAGTGTGGCAGCGGTAGTGAGGTTGGCCCAGGATCGGACATTGTTTCGTTCTGCTGTGCATGGGGTCGCTATGAGTCAGTTTTGACTCGATGGCACCTGACAACAACGACAGGATGATATTGTCTGCAAATAGAGAGAGTCTTACTTCTTTACTAATATAGATGCCTTTAGTTTTCCTTTCCTGCCCTATCTCTCTGGCTAAGATTTCAAAGCACAGTTTGAAAGTTGTTGTTTTTGTTTAGTGTCGTCCAGTCAGTTCCCATTCACAGCAACCTGCATAGGGTTTCAGAGGAGTGGCCAGTGAGTTTGAACTGCTGACCTTGTGGTACAAACTGATTTTATGGTCCAGTGCTTATCCTACAGCACCATTATTAAAAAGGAGTGTTGATAAAGAACAACTTTATCTAGTTTTTGTTCGCAACAGGAATGCTTTCAGTTTCTAGCCCATTGAGAGTAATATTGTCTATTGGCATTGTATATATACCACTAATGATGTTGAAGAATTTCCCTTCTATTGCTATTTTGTTGAGTGTTTTCAATAAGAATGGTTGTTGGGTTTTGTCAAATGCCTTTTGTCCATCAGTCAATATGATCATTTGGTTCTTTTCCTTTGTTTATTTATATGGTGAGTTAAATTGATGGTTCTTCTAATATTGAATCATCTTTGAATCCCTGATATTATTGTCTAGGATTTTGTTGAGAATTTTTGCATCAATATTCCTAAGGAATATTGGTCTATAATTTTCTCTTTTAGTGATGTGTTTGCCTGGTTTTGTTATGAGTGGTATGTTCTCTTCATAAAGCGTATTCATGAGTTTTCCATCCTTTTTAATATTCTGGAATGGTTTAAATAGAATTGGTGTCAGCTCTTCTCTGAATATTTGAAAGAATTCACTAGTAAAGTCATTTGGGCCTAGACTTTGTTTGTCTTTATTTTTAATGACTTGTTCAATTTCTTCTTTTGTCATAGATCTGTTCAAGTTTTCTACTTTGGTCTGTGTCAGTTGAAGCAGGTCAACTAACTGCAAATCTAGAAGAAATTTGTCCATTTCTTCTAGATTTTCAAATTTATTGGAGTGTAATTCAAAATATTCTGTTATTACCCTTTTTATTTCCATTGGGTCTGTTGTGACAACATCCATATCATTTTTTATTCATGTGATCTGCATCGTCTCTTCTTTCATTTTGTTAGATTTGGCAGTGGTTTGTCAATGTTTACTAATCCTTTCAAAGAACCAATTTTTTTTTCTTGTTGGTTCTTTCTACTCTTTTTCTGTGTTCTATTTCATTTATTTCTATTCTAATCACTATTTCTTTTATTCTGGTGGCAGTAGGCTTATTTTGCTGCTGTTTTTCTAATTATTAGCGATGTTGCATCAGTACGTTGATTTTGGTTCTCTCTTCTTATTGCAAAGTTTATTGCTATAAATTACCTTCTGAGCTCTGCTTTTGCTGTGTCCCAAAGGTTTTAATATGTTATTAAATCTTATTTAATTCAAGGAAATTTTTTATTTCTTCTACTTCCCAGTAGCTTTTAAGCAATGTGTAGTTTGGACTGGCAAAGCGGCAGCATCAATGGGCTCAAGCATGGCAACAATAGTAAGGCTGCCCCAGGATTGGGCAGTGTTTCATTCTTGTATGCATAAGGTCACTATGAGTTGGTACCAACTAGATGGAACCTAATAACAACAAGTTTAATTTCCATGTATTTCAGTTTTTTCCCTTTGATCTTCCTATTGTTGATTTCTAATTTTATAGCATTGTGATCTGAAAAGATGTTTTCTAGTATACTGATGTTTTTAAATTTATTGAAGCTTGTTTTGTGGTCTTACATATGACCTATTCTGGTGAATGTTCTAATTTCAATAGAAAATATGTAAATTGTGCTGTTGTTGGGTTGAGTATCTGTCTAACTCTATGAAGTCAAGTTGGTTGATTGTGTTGTTCATATATTCTGTGTCATTGTTGAATTTCTTTCTAGTTGTTCTGTCCTTCATTGTAAGTGATGTATTAAAATCTCATACTGGATTGAAAAGTCAGTTTGAACTGCAAGGTTGGAAGTTTAAATTTACCAACCACTCCTTGAAACTTTTGCACAGTGTCCCTATGAGTTGGAACTGATGTGATGACACTTAATGACAACAACAAGTATTATTATTATAGAGTTGACTTATTTTTCACTTCCTTTAGAGTGTGATATATGTATTTTGAGGTTCTCTAATTGAGAGCATAGATATTTATTATGGCTATCTCCTCTTTGTCAATTTACCTTTTAATCATTATATAATATCTTCTTTTGTGTCTTATGTTGTTGGGTTTTTTTCTTAAAGTCTTTTTTTATCAGAAATTAATATTGCCACTCATATCAAGGAGCTCACATGGTGAGTGGTCAAGGGATTAGATGCTGGCTCTTGACCCTCAATGGGGTTTGTAAAGGCCTATGCATTTTCTGTTATGTGCACTCAATCCAGAAGTTGTATGTGTAGACTCAAAAGAACTGGGATAAATGTATTTCTGCCCCAGAAAGCAGTGTCTAACAAGAGTTCCTACTAGTCCAGAGCTGCCTCTATATGTCATAAGCATGCCTTATCTGAATCCAGGTGCCAGGGTTAGTGTGGATAACTTCCAAGTCACTTTGATAACGTTCAAAACTGCATGGCTCTCCACCATGTCCTTCTGACCACCTGCAGAGCAGAGCTTCACTGGGGGTATACACAGTTTGGTGCTTGCCAAGCCACTGTTTACCAGGGTAATGTGGAATACCAGAAAAAAGGGGGGGAAAGTCCCTTCTTTCCACCAATAATCATCTGCATCACCAAGCTGTCCTCTGTCTTCAAAAAACCAGCCCACAAATGTTCAAAATGGCTGCACCACAATTGGCCAGTCAGAACAGTTCACCTGTCTACCTCTTTCTTCTTCTTCTTTTTTGCCCTGAATCTGTCCAGGTTCTTCTCCTAATTAGTTCTTCTCCAGGGCTGGTGAGGGCTGTCTCTGCAAGTTTGGATCATGGCTCACCTGAATTCAAGTGCCAGGCTTGGTGTAGATAGTTTCCAATTCACTTCACCAGGCTCACAATTGCTCAGATCGTCACTGTACATCTCAGACAATCAGTAGAGTATGAGGTTTGCTGGGGGTATATACAGGTGGGAGCTGGTCACATCTCTGGTCCCCAGGCAATTGTATATTTTATTGTTTCAGTTCTATTGTTTAGATTTGCATTTTTACCACCACAATTTGTTTTTACTGGCTTTTCATACCCAATATCCAGTTCTCATATTTTTCTAATTATTCTTATATGCAATTTTGATGCATAGAAATTGGAATTCTAGTGCAAATCTAAAAATGCCATTTTTTTCATTAAGAGGATTTCAGAATTTAGATTTCTGAATGTCTACACTAATTTATCTTGCTATTTTTTCAACAAGCATTTCATGAAATCTCCCTTGTGCCAGATAGCTCACTAGTTGTTATGGACACATTTATGAATAGGAACATAATCCTTGCTTGTAAAGAGATCAAGCACATTTTAATTATGAGAGTATATGTGCAACTAATGCAGTATAGCCTAATCAATCAAATATAACATGCCCCATGCTAGCTAGAATATATAAATAAAAGCCCCTAGTGCCTCACTCAAAACTTTATCTCATAGAAAGTAGTTTGTTGTTCTTGTTTATAACATTGAGAATACAAAAATGAGTCATTTAACATGGCTTTAGTATTGTCCATGGATGTTTTCGTTTCTTTTCTAAAAAGCCACTGAGGATCTCTCTCATTTATTACCTTTTTGCAAGGATTCTGTATATCATGTAATGTGAGCTCCCATTGGCAGCCGTCAATCCAATTTTGCTTTTATGCTCACAAAATCACCTTGTGTTCTTATCACATAATGCCAGAATGATTGAAATGTTGGCAGTTCATTTATTATGATTTTAACACTTAGAAATAAAGGATTTTTAAAAAGATGCTAGAAGTTCTAGAATGCTAACACTTAAAATCTCACTCTGTTGATAACTAAGCTAATATTTCTGCAAGGTCACTAAGAAAGGAATTGAAAGTTTTCTCAAAGACAACAAAAACCACAGCAACAATACCTGAAGGCTACTACTTTTATAACAACCTTTAGCTAGTTTCATGCATTCATTCATCAGTTCCTTCTGCAAAGAGAACAAGGATTTCATTTTATATGTCTTACTTTCATAGTAGGAATTAGACAACATTACTTGTTCTAACAATGGCAGTTTATTATGTTAGAGATACAGTTGGTAGGCAAGAGATACAAATAAAAGTCATTGCCCTTAGATTCAAGGAAACCACAAAATTGAGATAAACAGACAAGTAAATCAAACATTAAAGGTATAGATTATTGTGATATGATGTGGCACTGTGGGTTAAAGCACTGGGCTGCAAACAGGTTTTAATTGTAAGGTCAGTGGTTCAAGCTCACCAGCCACTCCTCAGAAACTCTGTGCAGGGCTACTATGGGTCAGAACCACCTCAATAGCACTTACCAGCAATAATATGGGAAAACAGTGAAGGACCAATTTCAACCAATTTTGAGTGCTACCACCAAGTAAGTTTTTGTCTTATTAATGACTCTTTGCTTTCTTCCTGTATGATGTTCTTGATGTCATCCCACAACTCTTCTGGTCTTCAGTCTTTTGTGTTTAATGTATACAATTTGCTCCTCGAATGATCTCTAAATTCAGGTAGGATATAGTCAACGTCATATTTTGGCTCTGGTGAACTTGTTTTCATTTTCTTCAGCTTGAGTTTGAATTTTCGTATGAGCAATTGATGGTCTATTCCATATTCTGCCCCTAACCTTGTTTTGACTGATGATGTGGAGCTTTTCCATCATCTCTGCCTGCATGTGTAGTCAATTTGATTTACATGTATTCCATCTGGCAAGGATCATGTGTATAGTCATCTCTTATGCTGTCTAAAGAAGGTATTTAAAATGAACAAATAATTGATTTTGCAGAATTCTATCATGTGATCTCCAGAATCATTTCTATCATGAGGCTATATTTTCCAACTACTGATTCTTTCTCTTTGTTCCCAATATTTGCATTCAATCACCAGTAATGATCAATACATCTTAATTGCATGTTTGATAAAATATGATAGAATTCTTCAATTTCAACCTCACTGGCTTTAGTGGTTGGTGCATAAATTTGAATAATAGTGGTATTAACTGGACTTCCCTGTAGGCACATGGATATTATCCTATCACAGACAGAATTTTACCTCATGATTGATCTGGTTATGTTCTTTTTGACAATGAATGCAACACCATTCCTCTTCAATTTGTCATTCCTGGCATAGTAAACCATGTGGTTGTCAGATTCAAAATGGCCAATACCAGTCTATTTCAGCTCACTAATGCCTAAGATATTGATGTTTATGCATTCCATTTCATTTTGGCAGTTTCCAATTTTCCTAGATTCACACTTCGTACATTCCATGCTCCGATTCTTAATGGATGTTTACAGCTGTTTCTCTTCATTTTCAGTTGTGCCTATGAACAAATGGGATTTACTCCCACCGGCTTTACCCCATTGATGTCATCACGGTCAACTCTACTTCAAGGAGGCAGCTCTTCCCCAGTTGCAATTTGTGTGACTTCCAACCTGAGTGGCTCATTTTCTGACACTATATCTGACAGTGTTTCTCTGCTGTTTATAAGATTTTCAGTGACTAAATATTCAGAAGTAATTTGTCACTCCTTTTTCCTAGTCAGTGTTCATCTGGAAGCTCATCTGCAACTTTTCTACCATGGATGACCCTGCTGGTATTTAAAATACCAGTGGCATAGCTTCCAGAATCACAGCAACTCACAAGCCACCACAGTACAACAGACTAACAGACAAGTGGTTTCAAGAGGTAGCATATGATCAAGAGCCAATGATGCAGAAGGAAAAAGTCCAATGTGCATTGAAGGAATTGACAAAGAACAAGGCACCTGGATTTGTGGAATAAAAATTGAAATCTTTCAAGACAGTGAGATGGCACAGGAGGCACTCACTCATTTATGCCAAGAAATTTGGAAGACAACTATCTGGCCAACTGATTGAAAGAGATCCATATTTGTGCCCATTCCAAAGAGAGGTTACCCAATGGAATGCAGAAATCATCAGGCAATCTCTTTGATACCCCATGCCAGTAAAGTTTTACTAAAGGTAATACAGAAACAGCTGCAAGTATACATTGACAGAGAACTTCCAGAGGTTCAAGCCAGATTCAGAAGAGACCATAGAATGAGGGATTTCATTGCTGACATCCAATGAATCTTGGCTGAAATCAGAGAATATCAGAAAGATGTTTGCCTGTGCTTTATTGACTACACAAAGGCATTCAATTGTGTGGATCCTGACAAGCTGTGGACAGCATTGCAAAGTATGAGTATTCCTGAACACTTAATTGTGCTCATGAGGAATCTGTACATGGACCAAGAGGCAGTTGTTTGAACAGAACATGGGAACACTGAATGGTTTAAAATTAAGAAAGGTTTGCGACAGGGTTGTATTCTTTCACCATACTTATTCAACCTGTATGCTGAGCTAATCATATGAGAACCTGGGTTATATGAAGAAAAATGTGTCATCAGAATTGGAGGTAGACTCATTAACAACCTGCAATATGCAGATGATATAACCTTACTTGCTGAAATTGAAGAAGACTTAAAATATTTAGTGATGAAGATCAAAAGAGCACAGCCTTCGGTATGGATTGCATCTCAATATAAAGAAAGCAAAAATCCTCACCACTGGACCAATAAACAACATTATTGTCAATGGGGAAAAGATTGAAGTTGTCAAGGACTTCATTCTTCTTGGATCAACACTCATGGAAGCAGCAATCAAGAAATCAAATGACATATTTCATAAGGCAAATCTGCTGCACAAGAAAGACCTTTTTAAAATGTTGAAGAGCAAAGGTATCAACTTGTGGACTAAGGTGCGCCTGACTCAAGTCATGGTATTTTCAATAACCTCATATGCATGTGAAAGCTGAGCAATGAATTGATGCTTTTGAGTTATGGTGTTGGAGCAGAATATTGAAAGTGCCATGGCTTGCCAAAAGAACAAAGAGATCATGTTGGAAAATGTGCAGTCAGAGTGCTCTTTGGAGGCCAGGATGGCCAAACTTCGTCTCTCATACTTGGGACATATTGTCAGGAGGGACCAGTTGCTGGAGAAGGATATTATGTTTGGTAAGGTGGAGGGTCAGAGAAAAAGAGGAAGACCCCCAGCGAGAAGAATTGGCAAATTGGTATCATCAATGGGCCCAAGCGTGGCAACAATTATTTGGTTGGTCCAGTATTGGGCAGTGTTTCCTTCTGTTGTGCATAAGGTCACTATGAGTCGGTACCAACTTGATGGCACCTAACAAAAACAACAACCAAGTAAGTTATGCATTGCAAAGGAAAAAATATCTAGTCAAATAAAGAAAGAAAAAGTCCAAGAACAACCTAAATGAATGTACAACGGAGACAAGAAAGATAAAATTTCCATTTCTTCAGCTCTATATGTGCGGACACAGGTGGGTGTCAAATAAAAATGAGATGTAGATTTTCTTCTTTAGTTTGCTATTTAAACTAGTTAAAGAAAATCTCATAAAGACTCATATTTGCTTACTCAGTATCACTGCTCACCATACTTTTACCTTCTTTGTGATAGAACTCTTCTTTTGTTCAATTAACTACTGTTTTTATACACAGTAGTTTAAGTTTGGGGAAGTAGACCCCCCCATTCTAACTTCAGAGGTGAACTCTGATTGTTCTAAGTATTTAGGGCATCTCAATTTTTAATTTTTTATTATCACACACATGCAATGTTAAGATACACTAGAGTAAATAAATGGTTGTAGTTATGTCGAGCAGCAGGAACCAGGTTAGGTTCCATTGCCCAGACTCTGCTTAGTTACTCTGAGGGAGGGAGTTCTTCAATGACATCACAGCTCTTCAGATATTCATGAATAAAACACCAATTTAATTCATTAATTTTCACCGAGTCTTTATCTTTTTGTCATAAATCTAGAAATTAAGTCAGTTAACACAAGGCATTTCTCTGTTGACTACTACTGTTTCAGAACTAAACACATGATTCAAGTTTAGCAATATTAGCCTTAAGGGAAAGATTGGAGGAAACGTTTTTCTCTCTTTTATGAAACAAGGAATTATATAATCCTTGTTGATGTGCAATGCCACCTGTTACTCATGAAGTACACCAAATATAGAAATAAGATAACAAGTAAAATACAGATGGGAATAAAACAAAGACCTTTGAGATCATTACAGAACAAATGAATTATTTATTCTGAAGTCTAAATTCTGGAATATAAAATACATTCCCTTACAGTAAATTGTTGTCTATTTGAATTGAGAAAGTTAGTAAACCTTTACTTGAAGCTGAAGGCATCATGGTGATATAAAATAAGAATGAGTTAAAGGTATTAACTTTTTAAAATATTTGAAAGATGAAAAATTAAAAAAAAAAAACCTTAAAGATATCATTTTAGTGGTGCAAATGGTTAAGTGTGTGACTACTAACCAAAAGATTAGTGGCTGTTACACACCTAGCTATTCTATAGGAGAAAGATCTGGTGATCTGTTTTAGTAGAGATTACAGGAAACAACAACAAATCCCTCTGTGGTAGTTCCATTCTGTTAGAGGGGATTGCTATGAGTCAAATCAATTCAGTGGCATTTAAAAACAACAATGTAAGCTAAAAGTACCACATGCCTAAACTTAGGGAGAAACTGTGATGGCTCGGACTCATTCTCATCAATTATACTTTATTTTTTCAACAAGTATAGAGCTTATTATGCAGACATTCTCTCAGTACACTCTCCTTTACTTAAAGACTTCTCAAAACGTTTTTAAACACCTCTCCCTGTTGGTGTCCAAGCCATAACAACACCCAAATTTATACCATAAAGGAAAATGTAAAAAACAAATAAAGAACAGCTTATTCAATTATTGATGTTGGAGCTTAGGGATAATATTGGCAGGAAAATGAGTACACTAAAATTAAAATTTAAGATTAACAAATATAGAAACTGAATCTCAAGCAGTATTGAACTAGGGCTGACCTTCCCCTGAAGAAGAATAGAATCATTAGATGTAGTGAATAAAATATCCTTCTTGATATTCCTAATATAACTCATTGGATGTAGCCATTTCTTTGTCAAATAAGTTTGTAACCATGCCCATTTGGATTGAATCATCACCTTTTCAGGACAATCCTGACTCCATTTTCATGGGAGTATGTCTTCCCAATTGGAAGAATCCAATGAAGCCAAGCTTATGCCGTAGAGATTTTTACCCTTAAAAAGCTCTAAAATAGATCATACTAGAAAATAAATATAATCAACATCAGGATTACTTTGGCAACAGATTCAAGCTCTACCTTTTATTCTTAGTATCTGAATCCACATCTAGTCTTGTCCAATGGTTTATCAAAAGTTTTGAAATTAAATTGAATATATCTTATGCTATCAGAATGTGTGTCCATTCCAAAGAAAGGTGACCCAATGGAATGCAGAAATCGAACAATATCTTTGATATGTCATGCGAGTAAAGTTTTGCTAAAGGTAATATAGACAAGGCTACTGCATGCATACATTGACAGAGAACTTCCAGAGGTTCCAGCTGTATTCAGAAGAGGCCATAGAACGAGAGATATCATTGCTGATGTCCGATGGATCTTGGCTGAAAATAGAGAATACCAGAAAATGTTTACCTGTGTTTTATTGACTACACAAAGGCTTTCAGTTGTGTGGATCATGACAAGCTATGGACAATGTTGTGAAGTATGAGTATTCCTGAACACTTAATTGGGCTTGTGAGGAATCTGTACATGGACCAAGAAGCAGTTGTTCAAACAGAACATGGGAACACTGAATGGTTTAAAATTAATAAAGGTGTGTGACAGGGTTGTATTCTTTCACCATACTTATTCAACCTCTATGCTGAGCAAATAATCCAAGAACCTGAGTTTTATGAAGTAAAACCTGGCATTAGGATTGAGGTAAGACTCATTAACAACCTGCAATATGCAGATGATACAACCTTGCTTGCTGAAAGTGAAGAGGACTTAACATACTTACCGATGAAAATCAAAGAGCAGAGCCTTCGGTATGGATTGCATCTCAATGTAAAGAAAACAAAAATCCTCACCACTGAACCAATAAACAACATTCTTATCAATGGAGAAAAGATTGAAGTTGCCAAGGACTTAATTCTTCTTGGATCAACTATCAACACTCATGGAAGCAGCAGTCAAGAAATTAAACGATATATTGCATTAGGCAAATCTGCTGCACAAGACCTTTTTTAAAATGTTGAAGAGCAAAGATGTCAGCTTGAGGACTGATGTGTACCTGACCCAAGCCATGGGATTTTCAATAACCTCATATGCATGTGAAAGCTGGACAATGATAAGAGTGACCATAGAAGAATGAATGCATTTGAGTTATGTGTTGGAGGAGAATATTGAAAGAGCCATGGACTGCCAAAAGAACCAATAGATCCGTTTTGGAAAATGTGCAGCCAGAGTGTTCCCTGGAGGCCAGGATGGCTAAACTTCATCTCTCATGCTTCAGACATCTTGTCAGGAGTGATCAGTCACTGGAGAAGGATCTCATGTTTGTAAGGTGGAGGGTCAGAGAAAAAGAGGAAGCTCCCCAGTGAGATGGATTGGCAAAGTGGCAGCATCAATGGGCTCAAGTGTGGCAACAATTGTGAGGTTGGTGCAGGATGGGGCAGTGTGTTGTTCTGTTGTGCATAGAATCGCTATGAGTCAGTACTGACTTGATGGCACCTAACAACAATAACGATCAAAATAACAAATTGTTTGAAATGTAGAGATGCTACAAAAGTGACTATAAAGAAGACTTCTGGCAAGATTGTGGATGAGGCAGACATACTACACAGACCCTCTACAACAAAGTTGTTAATTAAGTGTAATTGAGTCAATTCTACTCATAGTAATTTTGTGTAGGATTTCTAAGGAGAAGCTGGTGGATTTGAACTGCTGTCCTTGTGGCTCACACTCTGGTGCTGATCCTACAATGCCACATCAGAAATAGCATGTTGCTATTGTTAGGTACCATCGAGTTGGTACTGACTCACTGCGACCCTATGCACAACAGAAGGACACATTGTCCCATTCTACACCAATATCACCAACTTTGCTTCATTTTAGCCCATTGCTAATGTCACTATGCCAATCCATCTCATTGGCAGTCTTCCTCTCTTTCTCCAATCCTTAATTTTATCATATATTATATTCTTCTCTGGAGATTGTTCCCTTCTGACAATATGTCTGAAGTATGAGAGATAAAGTCTGGCCATCCTGGCTTCCAGGGAGCATTCTGGCTGTACTTCTTCCAACACAGATGAGTTTGTACTTTTGACAGTCCAAGGTGCTTTTAGTATTCTCCTCCTACATCAGCGCTCACATGCATCAATTCTTCTATGGTCTTCTTTACTAACCATCCAACTTTCACATGCATATGAGGTTATTGAAAATACCATGGCTTAGGTCAGACACACCTTAGTCCTCAAGCTGACATCTTTGCTCTTCAACACTTTAAAAAGTTCTTATGCAGCAGATTTGCTTAATGCAATATGTCGTTTGATTTCTTGACTGCTACTTCCTTGAGTGTTGATGGTTGATCCAAGTAAAATACAGTCTTTGACAACTTCAATCTTTCTTCCATTTATATGAATGTTATTTATTAGTCCTGTGGTGAGAATTTTTGTTTTCTATATGCTGACATGCAACCCATACTGAAGGCTGGATTCTTTGATCTTCATCTGAAATAGCATATGAGCTAGGAATGCATCTACTTGGCATATATAATCAAGAAATAGTAGCCATGACATGAGTAGATATATGCACACATGTGTTCATTTCAGCACTATTCACAGTATCAGTAAGACGAATATAACCTGCATACCCAACAGCAGAAGAATGTTTATATAGACCATAGTGCATACGCACCATGGAATACTATATAATATTGAAGAATAATGATGAATCTGCAAAACACCTGAAAATATGGATTAACCTGGAAAATATTAAAGTGAGTAAAACTAATGTTAGGTGTCTTTGAGTTAGTTCTGACCCACAGCAACACTATGTACAACAGAATGAAATACTGCCAAGTCCTGCACCATGCTTGTAATTGCTATTGCACTTGAGCCCATTGCACTGCCATTATAGCAACCCATCTTATTGGAGGTTCCCTCTACTTTGCTGACCCTTCTGTTTTCCAAGAATAGAATCCTTTTTCAAGAACTTTGGTAATATATACAAAGTATGAGAAACTAAGGCTGGCTATCTAGGCATCTAAGGAACATTCTGGTTGTACTTCTTCCAACACAAATCAGTTTGTTCTTCTGACAGTCAATGACACTTTTAGTATTGTTCTTCAACACCATATTTCAAATGCATCGATTTTTCTAAGGTCTTCCATATTCATTATCCAACTTCCACATATATATGAACTATTGAAAATACGATGGCTTAGATCAGGAACACTTTAGTCCTCAAACTAATAACTTTGCTCTTGAATATTTTAAATGGGTCTTGTGCAGCAAATTTGCCTAATGCAATACACCATTGATAGCTGCCTCCATTAGTATTGAGGTGGATCCAAGCAAAATGAAGTCTTTGACGACTCAACTTCTATCTTTTCTCCATTTACCATGATGTTATTACTTGGTCCAATGGTGAGTATTTTTGTTTCCTTTACATTGAAGAAAAGCCCAGATTGAAGGCTGTTGTCTTTGATCTTCACCAATAGGTATTTTAAGTTCTCTTCGTTTTCAGCAAGCAAGGTCGTATCATCTGTATATTGCAGATTGTTAACAAGTCTTCCTCCAATGCTGATGCCACATTCTTCATAAAGTCCAACTTTTCAGATTATCTGCGCAGCATACACATTGAATAAATAAATTGAAATAATACAACCTTGTTCTTGTTGTTGTTGTCAGGTGCCATCGAGTCAGAACCGACTCATAGCGACCCCATGTACAGCAGAACGAAACAATGTCCAATCCTGGGCCAACCTCACTACCGCCGCCACACTTGACACCATCAATGATGTCACCTGGCAGATCCATCTAGTTGGGGGTCTTCCTCTTTTTATCTGACCCTCAATCTTACCCAGCATGACATCTTTCTCCAGCGACTGTTTCCTCCAGACAATGTGTCCAAAGTGTGAGAGATGAAGCTTAGCCATCTTGGCCTCCAAGGAGCACTCTGGTTGCACTTCTTCCAAAACAGATCTATTGGTTCTTTTGGCAGTCCATGGCACTTTCAGTATTCTCCTCCAACACCACAACTCAAAGGCATCAATTCTTCTACTATCTTCCTTATTCACTGTCCAGCTTTCGCATCCATATGAGCTCGAGAAGATAAAACCAAATATTATAATAAAATATGCAATGATTTAGAGTTGGGTAACCAAAAGGGAAGAACACAGTCAGCATTTCTCAAGCTGGGGGATCTAAAGAAAAAATTCAAGCTTCGACTTCGGTTATTGAAAGATTCTCTGGGCAAATTATTGAATGATGCAGAGGGCATCAAGAAAAGATGGAAGGAATACACAGACTCATTGTACCAAAAGGAAATGGTTAATGTTCAACCATTTCAAGAGGTACCATATGAACAAGAGCCAATGATACTCAGGGAGGAAGTCCAAAGTGCATTGAAAGAATTGGCAAAGAACAAGGCACCAGGAATTGATGGAATAAAAATTGAAATCTTTCAAGAAAGTGAGGCAGCACAAGAGGCACTCACTCATCTCTGCCAAGAAATTTGGAAGACAACTATCTGGCCGACTGATTGGAAGAAATCCATATTTGTGCCCATTCCAAAGAGAGGTGACCCAACGGAATGTGGAAATCATCAGACAATCTCTCTAATATCTCAATACAACCTTGGTGCACACATTTTAAACCACTTAGTTTCCCTTCTGTTTGAAAGACTGCTTGTTGGTCTATGTATAAGTAGGTGTTTCAGATCACTGATCCTCCACTATGTTGTCCATACCTTGTCATGTTCCAAACAGTTAAAAGCCTTTTCATAATAAATAAAACACAGGTAAACATCTTCATGGTTGTCTCTGCTTTTAACCAAGATCCAGCTGATGTCAGCAGTTATAACCCCTGTTCCAAGTGCTCATTAAATCTGGCTTGAAGTTTTGTCAGCTTTATGTCAATGTACTATTGCAGCCATTTTACAATTATCCTTAGCAAATTATTACTTGTATGTGATATTAATGATATTGTCTGATGATTTCCTCAGTCCATTGGGTCACCTCTCTTTGGAACAGGCACAAATATAAATCTCTTCCCATCAGTTGGCCAGCTAGCAGTCTTCCGAATTTCTTGGCCTAGATGAGTGAATGCCTCCAGTGCTCCTTCAGTTTCTTGAAAGATTTCAATTTGTATTCCATAAATTCCCAGAGCCTTATTCTTTGCCAATGCCATCAGTGTATCTTGGACTTCTTCCTTCAATACCATTGAGTCTTGATCATATGATACCTCTTGAAATGGTTGAATATGGGCCATTTCTTTTTGGTACATTAACTCCATGTATCCCTTCCATCTTCTTTTGATGCTTTCTGCAGCATTCAATATTTTGTCTAAAGTTTCCCTCAGTATTTCAATTTAAGTCTTGAGTTGTTCCCTCAGCTCTTTGAGCCTGAGAAACGCTGAGCATGTTCTTCCCTTTTAGTTTTCCAACTCTAGATGTTTGTACATTTCATTATTTTTTACTTTGTCTGCTCCAACTGTCCTTAAAATGTTCTGTTCAGCTATTTTATCTCCTCATTTCTTCCATTTGCTTTAGCATCTCTATGCTGGAGAAAAAGTTTTAGAGTGTCTTTTAAAATTCATTTTGGCCTTTTCTTTCTTCTTTGCATTCTTAATGATCATTTGCTTTCTTCCTTTATGATGTTTTTGATATCCCACAATTCTTCTGGTTTTTTATCATTAGTCGAATGCATCAAATCTGTTCTTCACATGATTCTAATTCAGGTAAAATATGTTCAAGGTCATATTTTGGCTCTTGTGGACATATGAGTCACTTTTTGTCCTATATTACAGCTCTCTTGTAATATTTAGAGGACTCCTGATGTGGTGATGTAGGATCAGCCCTGGACTGTGAACCACAAGATCAGCAGTTTGAACCCACCAGCTGCTCCTCAGAAGCCGTACTTCTAGTCACTATGAATCAGAATGAACTTGAGGGCACTTAACAACATAGTATTTAGAAATAGGAAATGGTGACATTTCCAGTCACAAAATCTCATTTGAAACACCTGTATTTCTTATCCAATATTTTGAAATATTAAAATCTGTATTTTCTCTTGAGCCTTAGGATCATATCACTTTGATTAGGACACAACTGTGACCTTCATCTGCTTTCTTGGGCTTTCAGTGCTTTCTTGTGAGCTGCAAATCTAAGCCTGGGCCACAGTCACTATTTTTCATATAATCACTTATTGTCAAATTCTCCAGGCCCAAGATGCTTGTTTTCTGGGTAAGACCGTCTATGGTATGTAATTGGACTATATAATTAACTAATCTGGTTCCTGGTGCAATGCTGTAAGATAAGCACTGGACTGCCAACAACAAGGTTAGTGGTTCAAGCCTACCAGCTGTTCTTTGGAAAGCTTATACAGGGTCCCTATGAGTAGGAAACCACTCAATGGCACTTAACAGCAACAACAGAGTTGAAATCACATAATGGAAACAGACACGTAGTTTGTAGGTTAGTCCTGCCACAGGTAGCACTTCATCCAAAAATACAGAATGGCACTAAAGACAAAACCTCACTAGTGCTGTGAATACATAGATGGAAATAGGGCACTGTGGGATAATGCAGTAGACCACAAAGTTGGTTTGAATCACAAGGTAAGTGGTTCAAATTTACCAGCAGCAATTTAAAAGCCCTAAACAGGTTTATTATGAATCAGAACAGACTCAACAGCACTTAACAACAATAGCAATAAAGTTTAAAAGCAGACAACATGCAAAAGGTTTATAACAGAAGGAATTTATTATCTAGAGACAAACCTTTCACTTAGTTACACCTGGTTAGGGAAATCCAGATACCTATACTTCACTGAGAAGCAGCTGTGCCATCATCTATAACTGCTTACAGACTAAAAGGCCCTTCATTTGCTAGGCCTTATGCACCCAGGGCTTGCTGAGTCATCTGGCTATGAAAAAGAATTATTGAAATATCTCTTTAATGGATACTTCATTGTTAATACCATTGCAAACCTTGTTATTGTTGTTGTTAAGTGCAGTTGAGTCAGTTCCGACCCATAGTGACCCTGTATGGGGTTTCTAAGGATAGGATGGTGAGCTTGAACCACCGACCTCATGGTTCACACCAATTTTGCAATCCAGTGCATTAACCCACAGCGTCACACCAGTACTCCACTGTAAACCTTATACCAGCTATAAAACTAACCAAACCCAATGCCTCCAACTGGATTCTAACTCACAGCTGCCGTAGAGAACAGAGTAGAACTTCCCCAGATGCTTTCTAGGCTTGTAAATATTATGGCAGCTGAATGTTATATCTTTCTCCCACAGAGTGGCTGGTGGGTTCAAACCACTGACTTCTGGATTAGCAGCTGAGAACTTTAACCACTGTACCACCACAGGTTCTTCATTTTAGTTGTAATTAAAACAAAAAACACATTGCCACGGCATTTTTTCTGCCTCATGAGAACCTGTCTGTGTCAAAATAACACTGCAACATAGGGTTTTCAATGATTGATTTTTAGAAGGAGATGTCCATTCAGATGATTTTGCAAAGGGGATTGAGAAATCTTAAATGCTCAGTCAGAGACCCAGAAGAGAATATGAGTATAAATATAGGCAAGGAAACTTTTTAGGAAAAAGAAAAAAAAGACATTTATTTGTCCCATTGAAAGACTAGAATGGTACAAGTAAAAGGCGTAAAAGTTCCTACTGGGAAATCAGGGGTGATAAAATAGTTATAAATTTTATGGAAGCAGACTGAAAGGGTGAATGGTGAATGATAAAACAAGGTGCTATGAAAAGAAAGTGCTAACTCACCTAGAATAAAAGGGAAAGGTTAAAAAAAAAAAAGGAATAATTTGAGAATTTTAATATACAGCAAAAAAAGAGTAAATATAAGCAAATGGGGAAAAAATGAAGATGCAGAAGAACAGAGAAAGGTCACATCTCTTACAGACAGATTTGGGTCTGATTAGGTAATAGATTACACATTCTCATTGGTACTTATTAGTTTTATCATAATTTTTTTTTCATGTACTATTCAGTTGCATATATTTAAGAGTAAAAATCTATGTGATTTAATGCAGGCTTGGCTGTTTACAAATAGAAGCATTAGAAACCAGGAGGCAAGGGAATTAAAGGTTTTAAGAAAGGAACTGAGTCTCTCATCAGTGTTCTAACATTAGAGGAAAAGGGAAACCAAAAATGGCTAATAAAATGCCAAGCTTCTCAATGGTTGCAGGATTAAACAGAAGTCATAATATATAATTTTTAAGGTTGATTGTTTTATTTTGGTTTGTGTTATGAACAGAAAAAAATATAGTGTCCATGTTAAAAATTTATATTTGAACATATGTTATTATTAACAATTTTGTACTGGAATATTAGTTGACAAGGTCAAATGCCTCTAATTTTTATTTATTTCCTAAAGGCATTTTGAAATGGCAACCACTTTAGTAGTGCAACCAGTTTTATGTAATTAAATTTTTATTTCCGTTGACTGTTTCATGTCAATGAAGAACAAAGAGATATTGGTTTTCAAAGTGCATGTACTTCGATGCATGTACTGCAGCAGATGGCAACAATGGTTTATTTGGAGCTCCTCTCCTGACTTCTAATTATTTGAATAGTCTAATTAGGCAAATTCATAGAGTTCTTTAACTATATATATTATTTTCTTTTAGATATGTCTGTTAAGGTCTTAACGAAATCAGCTTTTCAGTTTCATATTTACGTATTCAAAAATAATTTCTTGGAAGATAGACTGTTATTGTAGTATGGAATGTGGAGGACCACTAAGCAACACTGGTAAATGCAGCAATGTGTTCAATAATAATACTCTTTGGAGAATAAGGAATCAACTATACTGTATTTCAAAACCATATGGTTAAGTTCTTATAGTACAATTTTGTGATTATTATTAATGTCAAGAATAAAATACAATGTCAAAAATGAGCCTAAATATAATGTCAATTAATGTCTGGAGTCCTGGTGTAAGTTAATGCGCTGGACTGCAATGTTGGTTTGAACCTCAAGGCTGGTGGTTCAAGATCACCTGCTGCACCTCTGAAATCCTATACAGGGTCACTATGAGTCAGAATTGACTCGGTAACACTTAACAACAACAACATGAAATGTCTTAATTCCTATCTTTCTTCTCGTTTCATTCTAAGACAAACATGGTATGGAATATACATTTTCCTTTCAATTTTGCATAGGCTTGGTCTTCATTTGAAGGCAGCATTTTATTGTTTTCATTAGTAGGTTTTTACTAGTAGTGACTTCATGTACAACAAAGCATAGCACTGCCTTGTCCCGAGCAATCTTCTCAATTTTTTTCTTTGTTTGAACCCATTTTTGCAACCATTGTTTTAATCCATTTTGCTGAGCATGTTCCTCTCTTTTACTAACTCACTGTTTTACCTTCTGTGGTGCTGTGGGTTAATGTGCTGGACTGTAAAGTTGGTTTGAACTGCAAGGTCGGTGGTTTAAGTTCACCAGCCGCTCCTAGGAAATCCTACTCAGGGTTGCTATGGGTCAGAACTGATTCAACAACAACAAAAACTATTGCACCAAGCATGATGTTCTTCTCCAGGGACTGGTTCTTCTTGGTAACATGTTGAAAATACATGAGACAAAGTCTCTACATTCTTGCTTCTAAGAACACTCTTGCTGTACTTTCAAGACAGATTTGTCTGTTTTTCTGGAAATCCATGGCATATTCAATGTAATCAACATAATCCAAAGCCTTAAATATTTCTTTGGACTTCCTTCCAATTATTTCTGGTGCACACAGAATTGTATTTCAAATAAAATATAGTAGATACATGAGATAATAAGAGGTTTTCAAAACTTTATTATATGTACAAGCATATTTTTGTATTTCAAATGTATTCTTTTTGTACTTCAATAATTATATAGTTAGATATAAATGTGAACCAATTAAAATTGAGATAATTTATATTTTCAACCATTTTTCTAATATCTGCCAGTAACTATATTTTGTCAAATATTTCAAATTTTATTAACTATCAGATTAAATATATGTCTTCAAATGATAAGATTTCTTATTTACATTGATAACCTCACTACACTTTAACAGATTTTGCATTCTTTAAGTTTTTATTGTCTCATTTATCATGAGAAGCGTTGTAATTTTCTTCGATATTATTATACAATCCCATTTACCCAAATTATCGCATTCCCTAATATTCATTCATGAAACTAAAAAGAATCAGTTGGAATATCTACATTTAAGGGAATAAATGCTCTATATATTATTTATATTTATCAATAAATGTGCATTAGGTCATGATTTATTTTATTCAAACTTGCACGGTAACCTCTGTAAGTTTGTAGTCTGATAGATGTCATGTAAGATGTATATAAATCATTATTATATGAACTATTTTACAGCAATTGCTAAAAAATTGGTTTTAGAACTTATGGGTACAGAATTAAAGTTATTTTGAGCTGGATCTCAGAATGCTTCATGGAAAGAGCACTTGGGTAGGCTCTGAAAATGATATAGTATGAATTCATCTTGTTCTCAATATAGACATGAGAAAGATATGTAGTCACTTTCTTAAAGATTTTTGCTATTGTTGTTAAGTGCCATATAATCAGTTCCAACTCATGGTGACAGTATATACGGTTTCCTAGGAGCAACTGGTAGATTTAAACAGCTGACTGTTAGCTTATCCTACAGTGCCACACCAGAACTCTTACTTAAAGATTACAGCCTAAGAAGTCTTAGGTGGATTGTTGGATTGCCTCCACTGTTAACCTAGGAAGAAGGCAATATATATATATTTGTTGTGAAATGTGTATATTTATTGTGAAATATATACATGTTGTTAAGTGCCATTGAATCAGTTCTGACTCACACTGACCCTGTGTAAGGTTTCCAAAGAGCAGCTGGTGAGCTTGTGAGTTTGAACCACTGGACTTGTGGTACAAACCAACCTTGTCCAGTGCATTATTCCACAGTGCCACACAAGGACTTCGTGTATGTGTGTGTGTGTATGTGTGTATCTATATCACATATATCCATCACTTGTCTGTCAGTTTGTCATACTGCAGTGGTTTGCATGTTGCAGTGGTTCTAGAAGCTATGTTAAGGATATTTTGAATACCAGCAGGATAACCCACAGTGTACATGTTTCAGCTGAGCATCCAGACAAAGATAGACTAGGAAGAAGGAGAAATGAACAGAGCTCAACTAGAAGAAGAAAGAAGAGGAAAAAAAGCATAATCTGATACAATTTGATGAACCTGACCTACACCTATGGATGCAGTAGCTCAAAAGAGGGAACAAATCTTTACAGCAAGGATCATTCCTACCCCCTCAATACACAGGACAGATAGGGATGGGCAACTTGGACATTGGCTACCCAAAATGGGGGGAGGGATGGCTACAAAGGCAAGAAGTGACTGGCTTACAAGCTATCAAGGAGCCTAGATCCAGAAGGTGTGGAGGAAGGTAGAATCTCCACTGATGTCTGGGTGGGGCTGATGAAAAGAGATGGGAATAGGTCCCTTGTGGTACAATAGTGAATAATTGCTATCAGGACTGACTGTGAGGGTTGGAAATGTAAAGATAGACATTGTGTAGCACAAAGAGTGGAATGATTGACTTTGAAGTCCAGGACCGGAGGTCCCTGGGACCATCAATGGAGAAGAACAGAGTGTGGGACCCTACCCAGAGAAACAGTGATGCCTGTGATGGAGGCAAAGACAATGACATGGAGAGATGATGTGGCTGGGGACTGTAGACCCAGAGAGGGAGAAGGGATGAGTGCTGATGACTGGGGGGGCGGGGAGGGGGCAAGTGTAGGGCATACACTTTGGTTAGTTGATGATGCATGGAGGGTATTGTAACCATAGCAATGAAATGATATACGATAGAATGAATGTAAAGCTAATGTTCTCCCTTGTAAACTATCACATAATTCATAAACTTTAAAAAAAAATTAGTAACTTCTTTTATGCTCTTCAATGGCAATTATGTATCAATATCACCAATTTACAGAAATAGTAATATTTAAACATCCACAAATATTTATGTACAAAGGTTATGTACAAATTGTACATAAAAGTTAGAAAATTTGATACAGACATGAAAAAGGAAAGTATTACATTCTACATTGTAATACATCAGAGAATTGACAAAGTATCCCACTCTCAAAACGAGATTTCTAATGGATTTTCACTAATGTAAAAAAATGTTTAAATGTGACATCATAAAAAATGGGATAAAATTATATATTTTTAAAAAATGCCTTTCATATGAGATGATTAATTGATAGATTAACTAGTGTTATATAGATATGATATCAGGTGCTAACCAGTTGATTCTGATTTATAGCTCAGTGAATCACTGTCTGGTCCTTTGCCATTTTCTAAATTGTTATGCTTGAGACCATTGATGCAACCACTAGGTCATTATATCTTATTCGAGGTCTTCCTGTTTTTAATTGATCCTCCACTTGACCAAAATTGATGTCCTTCACAAGGGACAGGTCCGTCCTAATAATACATCCAAAATACTTGAGACAAAATCTCACCATCCATGCGTCTAAGGAACATTTTGGCTGCGCTTGCTCATATTCAACAGTTCATGGTATATTCAATATCATTTGCCAACATTGTAATTCAAAGGTATGAATTTTCATTCAAGCTTCCTTATTTTTGCTCAGCTTTCTTGTGTACACAGGTAATTGAAAATATCATAACTTGAGTCAGACAGACTTTAGCCACCAAAATGATATTTTTGCTGTTTAAAACTTTAAAGAGGACTCTGTAACACATACGTCCAATGCAATACATCATTTGATTTCTTGATTTTTGCTTCCATGGTTGTTGATTGTGAATTCAAGTAAAATAGAATCCTTTACAACTTTAATATTCTATTTTTATTATGATTGCTTATTGGTTCAATTAGTAGGATTTTTATATTCTTGATCGTGAAGTATAATCCATACAGAAGATTAAACTTTGATCTTCACCAGTAAGTGCTTCAAATCTTCTTCATACCCATCAGAGCCCATTGGCTCAGCTGCATATCTCAGGCTGTAGATGAGTCTTCGTTTAATCCGGATGCAGTGTTCTTTCTATTATCCAGGCTCTTGGATTATTTGATTAAAATATAGGTAGAATAATTATTGTGAAAACATACAACCCTGCCATGTATCTTTCCTGATTTTAAACTATGCAGAATTCCCTTGATTTTGAGCAAATAATCTGAGAAGCTGGATTATATGAAAAGTGGCATCAAGATTAGATGAAGACTCTAACAACCTGTGATAGTCATCTGACACAATCTTCTTGCTGAAAGCAAGGAGGACTTGAAGTATTTGTTGATGAATATGAAAAAAAATAGGGCCTTTAGTATGAATTGTAGGTGAAAATAGTTGTTGTTAGGTGCCATCGAGTAGGTACTGACTCATGTGCAATAGAACAAAACATTGCCTGGTCCTGGGCCAACCTCACAATTGAGCCCATTGATACTGCAACTTTGCCAATCCATCTCACTGGGGGTCTTCCTCTTTTTCTCTTACCCTCCACCCTGAAAAACATGATATCCTTCTCCAGCAACTGGTCCCTTCTGACAATATGTCTGAAGTATGAGAGATCAAGTTTGAGCATCCTGGACTCCAAGGAGCACTCTGACTGCACTTCTTCCAACACAGGTCTGTTGGTTCTTTTGGCAGCCCATGGCACTTTCAATATTCTCCTCCAACACCATAACTCAAAAGCATCAAATCTTCTATGGTCTTCCTTATTTACTGTCCAGCTTTCACATGCATATGATGTTATTGAAAATACCACGGCTTGGGTCAGGCACAACTTAGTCCTCAAGCTGACATCTTTGCTTGCTTTTCAACACGTTAAAAAGTTATTGTGCAGCACATTTGCCTAATGCAATACATCATTTGATTTCTTGACTTCTACTTCCGTGAGTGTTGTTAGTTGATCCAAGAAGAATGAAGTCCTTGATAATTTCAATCTTTTTTCCATTGATAAGAATGTTGTTTATTCATCCAGTAGTGAGGATTTTTGTTTTCTTTACATTGAGATGGAATCCATGCCAAAGGCTGTGGTCTTTGATCTTCATCAGTAAATATTTTAAGTCCTTTTCACTTTCAGCAAGCAAGGTTGTATCATCTGCATATCGCAGGTTGTTAATGAGTCTTCATGCAATCCTGATGCCACGTTTTTCTTTATATAACCCAGTTTCTCTTATTATTTGCTAAGCATACAGGTTGGATAAGTATGGTGAAAGAATACAACCCTGTAGCACACCTTTCTTAATTTTAAACCATTCAGTGTTGCCATGTTCTGGTCCCTGTACAGATTCCTCATGAGCACATAAAGTGTTCAGAAATACTCACACTTTGCAATGTTGTCCATACCGTGTCAAGATTCACACACTTGAAAGCCTTTGCGTAGTCAATAAAGCACAGGTAAACATCTTTCTTGTATTCTCTGCTTTCAGCCAAGATCCATCGGACATCAGCAATGATATCCCTCATTCCGTGTCCTCTTCTGAATCTGGCTTGAACCACTGGAAGTTTTCTGTCAATGTATGCTTGCAGCTGTTTCTGTGTTACCTTTAGTAAAACATTACTTGCATGGGATATCAAAGATATTGTTTGATGATTTCCACATTCTGTTGAGTCACCTGCCTTTGGAATGGGAACAAATAGGGATTTTTTACAATCAGTTTGGAGGGTGAAAGTAAAGGCATAAACATCCTCACAACTGGACCATTAAATAACATCATGATAAGCGGAGAAAGTATAAAAGTTGTTAAAGATTTTATTTTACTGAAATCTACAGTCCATACTCATTGAAGCAACAGTCAAGAGATTAGGAAATGTATTGCATTAGGCAAATTTGCTGCAATGGCATTTAAGAAAAACGTTGTTGTTGTTTTTAAGTGCCGTAGAGTCAGTCCCAACCCATAAAGACCCTGTATAAGGTTTCCGAGGAGTAGCTGGTAAGCTTGAACTGCCAACCTTGCAGTTGAAATTGCTTTGCAGTCTGGCACATTAACCCACAGCACCACACCAGGACTCTTAAGCAGAATAGAATCATCTAATTATCTGCGTATTCTGTAAGGTTCCTATACCTTTACATTAATTTTCAGGAAAACAAAACAGACCTGTAAGTTATTTAACATGATGGAGAAGAAGCAAATTTAATCTTGAGGCCTCTTTTTAAAAGTACAGTTTATCATGTAACAAAACACTTCATTAGTTCACAATGTCATCGATATTCTAGTCATGTCATCTTATTTTACAGAGAGGCAATTTATTTCATAGAATTTAAAGAAACAAAATATGTTTGACCTGAATGTCTGTGAAAAGTTCTTGATTTTTATCAAAATCATGGCTCTTCATAAAATTTGAATGACAATATTATATATATATATATATATATATATATATATATAT
>NW_006408563.1:20896605-20900827 GCF_000296735.1 Chrysochloris asiatica | reverse complement strand
CAGGGTCACTTCAAGTGACAAATGACTTGATGGCACTTAACAACAACAGTTTTAACTTGAATTATTTAATTATTATTTAATTATTGATTTATATTTCTATTATTTCAATAACAAAATATCACAAATGCATTGTCCTAAAACAATACAAATGTATTTTCTCAAGGTTCTATAGATCAGAAATCTGACATGGGTCTCACTGGGGTAGAATCAAGATGTCAACAGTGCTGCATTTCTTTGTGGAGACTCTAAGGGACGATCTGTTTCCTTGACTTTTCAAGCTTCTGGAGACTTTCCACATTCTTTGTCTTTTTAGTTTCAATGTCAGTAACAGCAGGATGCACTTCATCATCCAATTTCTCTCTTCTGTCGGCTTCTTATCTTGTCTCCCTTCTGATTCCACTTGGTCCACCTGAATATTATAGACTAATAGCCCCATCTTCTAATGAGATGCTGTTGATTAATGCAATGGACTCCAAAGTCGGTTTGGACTGCAAGGTCAGCAGTTCAAGCTCATCAGTTGCTCCTCAGAAACCCTATATAGGGTCGCTATGAGTTGGAACCAACTCAATGGCACTTAACAACAACAAGATCAGCTAATTAGTAATTATAATGTCATTGGCAACTGTATTCTCTTTTGTCATATAATTGAACAAATTATGATTCTAAAATTGTTGTTCTTGTTGTGTAGTAATGCAGGATAATGCACTGAACTGCAAGGTTGGTTTGAACTGCAAGGTTGAAGGTTCAAACTCACCAGCTGCTCCTCAGAAACCCTATATAGGGTCACTATGAGTTGAAACCAACTTGATAGCATTTAACATCAACAACAACTGGTGGGTTTGAACCTTTTTGTTAGGAATCCAGTGCTTATCCTACAGCACCAAACCAGTACTGGAAATTAGGACATGGAAATATTTGGAATACACAATTGTACCTACTATAGGTCTCCTCACGGATATATTTGGAGTGGCTTAGAGTAGTTTTTCAAGTATTTCCTTGTGGAAAAGAATGTAAGTAACGTGGATAATGGATTTATATAAATTTTTAAATTTCGTTTTTCATCATTAGATGTAAAGGCTATATTTTCTGGGTATTTTATAACTATATAGATGCTAGTGTGAATTTCTAAAAATGATCCTTTTGTTGTTAAGTGCTTTCGAGTTGGTTCTGACTCACATAGCCCCTATATATGGTTTCCAAGGAGCAGCTGATGAGCTTGAACCACCAACCTTGTGGTTGAAACTGACCCTGCAGTCTAGTGCATTAATGTGCAGCACCATAAAAGGACTCCAAAATTGGTCCTGCTGTCTTGTAATTTGGAGTTCTGGTGTTGAACTGTAGGCTAAGCACTGGACTGCTAACTGCAAAGTTGGCAGTTCAAATCCATGAGCTGCTACTTGGAAACCCTACACAGGGTCACTATGAACCGACTGGAATTACTTAATAACAACACCAATGACAATCTTCTAGATAGAAACTAAAATGCAGAAATAATTTTTCTTTGTACACAAACTGTTATTTATTTCTACTAACTTACAGGATTTCTTTGTATTTTAGAATAATTGTCCCAAAATAGGTTCTTTCATGTCTTTTCCCCCCATTATTTTGCCTGCAAGCTAGATATTCCACTGTAGCTGATTGAACAAACCAGATTGTTCTTAGTCTTTCCATTAAATCTTTGATTTTCTTTGTAGTTATTCTTGTTTTTACATTGTTTCTCTCTTTTGAGAGATTTGAAATTTAGAGAGTCAATTTAAAGCGATCTTCTTTTGAACTTGGTTTACTTATAGCATTTAAATGTAAAAAACAAAAACAAGTTCTACAGTACACTGAAATGATTTTATGCTCAAACTAGACATATTTAATTTTTGTGTGTATGTGTGTATGCATATGTGGGTATGTGGGTATGTGCTATTTTAAGACTTTCCTCTGTCTTATCCAAACTGTCAACTTACACCTACAAGGAAACACCTGCTTTGATTTTTTTTTTTTTTTTTTTAGTCTTCCACTTTCTCCTAGTTCAAGTCACTTTATTTGCTTTGTTACTTTCATTGCCTAAGCTTGGTTCAGCTTACAGTCAATTTTCAAGTCAAGTTTCGAAGGATTTTTGAAGCATCCTTTGAAGGTGCAATAGCATCCTCTGTAATGATGAAAATCACAGGAGTCTCCACTTTAATAGAAAGCACCAAATCATCAATCCTTCATTGAACAATCCTGAAGTCTCTCACCAGCTTCATGGAGTGTCAATCCTCTTTCACTTCTCAGCTGACAACAGTTTATCCCACCAATAAGTTCCTCTTAAATAGTCTCATTAGGTGTTCAACAAGACCGGGAAGTCCACCTTTTTTAGAGGTATTTGTTGGCGCTGTTGGATAAGCAAAAGGACTGCTAACAGAAAAGCTGGTTCTCAAACTCACCAACAGCTCCACAGGAGAAAGATAAGAATTTTGGCTTCAGTAAATACTTACAGCCTCAGAAACTTTATAAAGGGTTACTTTGAGTCTGAATCAACTCAATGGCGGTGAGGGAGGTTACAGTTCTGAGGCAGCCATCATCTCCGATTCATCCTGGAATCAATTTTAATTATCTGTTCAATAAATATTGACAGTTCCTCAGCTATTGAATATATTTTTGTTTGCATAGCTAGTAAAAAATATGTTAATCTGTCATTTAAGTTTCTTAAATAAATGATGTCACACTTTTTGAGAAATAATTGTCTTTCTCTTTAATTCATGGCAACTTCCAGAAGTTCATCAATATTGTCCAATAAACACTTTGCAGATCAGTCAGTTTATACATATGCATATCCTGAAATTGCAACTTTGAATTTATAACATGACGTTTTTCTGATTTTCTTCCAAATTATATTTCTCCAGATTTATTTTTCCTGTCATAATTCTCTTCATTTGGTGTTGCCTTAAAATATTTGTGCTCTCCAGTGTGTTTGTCTTTGATTTTCTTTTCATTTTTGGTGCCATATACTCTAATGACTCTAGCTTCTACCTTAATATTTTACAAACTGTATCACTAGCTAATCAGACTCAAATTGGCTTTCCTTGCTGAAAGTAAACACACCCAATTGTTTTTGGTCTTACAAAATATTGAATTTAAATACTTTATCTGAATTGAGTTTTGGGTGTTTTTGTCATGTTTGTGCATCACCAGTAGTAGTATGTTGTTTGTTCTCTGTCCAAAGACAGTATTTTTTTAAAAGTTGGTCTGGTTATTACAAATTCATTTAATTTCTGTTTATTAGCAAATATCCTTATTTTACCATTATGTCTGAGGGACAGCTTTGCTGGATATATAATACCAGTAGCTCTTAAGCAGGATGTTACTCAACTGTGTTATTCAAAGAAGAAATAAACATGATCAACCAACTTGACCTCATAAATATACAAAGAGCCCTCAACCATACATCACAATATACATTCTTACCAGTGCATATGAAACAGTCTCCAGAAAAGGCTATATGGTAGGCCATAAAGCTAACTCCAATAAATGTTAAAATATTAAAATACTACAGAGTGAGGTGGGGCTTGATGGTGGATAAGGTAGAGGTGCAGTGAAGATCTCCATCAGCAATACCACAGAATACCAGACTAAGCAGGTTCAAGGCAGAGCTCCAAATTTCTGAACCACATATCTAGGAATATTTAAAATATTAAAAAGTTTGAAGGTTTATAGCTAGTGGAACTTATAGAGGAAGTAAGAAATATTGTAGTTTAGAATCTGATGGGCAGCCCGAAACCAACAACTTGGTTAAGACCAAATGGCAAGACCAAGCAGGGTAGTAAACAGATCCACCATGGAATAATGCCATGGGAACCTTGGAGCAAAGGTGGATAAAATACTTTGTTGGTTTTGCTCTGTTCTGATATTTTTGCAGTATCTGTTCATTGGCTCCCCACTGTTTGTGCACCTCCATTCTGGTAACTGGGTGCGGGGGTGGGGGGGCTGAGTGAGTGGACACCCCTCCACCCCCACCACTGATGGGTTCTTCTGTCGCACATGTGCAGAGATACTCTCAGCATATAAAGGTACAGGCAGCTCAACAGCCAGCCCTGAACTGTTTATTAATAGGGAAAAGTCCAGAATAAGGGGTGTTGGGAGAGAGAGAGAGTTTACCAACAAAACAGCCTAAAAATTTAATCATGAGGTACAGCATAACAACCAACAGTGGCATCTTAAAATTTATCAGGCGGCCTTGAAGGCAAGAAGC
>NW_006408563.1:20826273-20888039 GCF_000296735.1 Chrysochloris asiatica | reverse complement strand
GGATGTGGAGAGACTGGGACACTCTTGCATTGTTGCTGGGATTGCAAAATGGTCCAACCTCTCTGGAAAGCAATATGACACTTCCTCAGAAGGTTGGAAATAGAAATACCTTATGATACAGTAATTCCTCTACTTGGTATTTACTCACAAAAAATACAAGCCATAACACGAGTAGATATGTGCACACCAATGTTCACAGCAGCACTATTTACAATAGCAAAAATATGGAGACAGCCTAAGTGTCCATTAACTGAAGAATGGATAAACAAACCATGGTACATACACACAAAAGACTATTATGCTACCTTGAAGAATAACAAGAAAACTGAAAGCCACTACAGAACATGAATAAACCTTGAGGACATTATGTTGGGTGAGATTAGTAAGTCACAAAAGGAGAAATACTGCATAGGACCACTACTGTAAAAAACTAAGAAAAAGAACCCATACTAAAGGGGCGGGGGATTCTTTGCTGGTTACTGGGTAGAGAATAGGCACAGGATAGTTCGGGTATTGGGAGGGATAAAATACACAAGAAGGGGGAGGATAATGAAAGAATAAGGCTGATGGGAGAATGATTATGTTGGTTTGCATGGGCTAAGTGGGAAAGAGTTAAATAATGATGTACGCACAACCTTGGAAAAACAGGGCTCTGGGATACAGGGTTTGATGCATGGTTGGAAAGGCAATAGGGGAGAAACGATGTTATGATGCTTGGCTGTCTTTTGAATCTTGGTTTCCCTGGCATACCATTATAAAATAGACACTTGATGGGGAGAGAAAGGAATAGGCAAAATATCACCATAGAAAGCTGTTAAGTCAGTCTTCTGCCTATAAGTGATTGGAATATCTAAAATGGGACTACAAAGTGCCCTGTGAAGGAAGCCTCCTGCAGAGCCTCTGCATTACATAAGATCATAGGTGGAATCCTGATTCCCCATCCAGAATCTTCTGAGGTGGGAAATTTCCACTTGAAAGGACAAGCTGACCAGCCTGGAGCAGCTAGAAGAATAGAAAATACTTCTTGAAAGAAAGACCGACCGGAAAAATACAAAACAATAACGGCAGTACAACTGATTACTACAAGAGCAAGCAAGTTGCTCACCCAGAAGACATCAAGGCAAGTGGTCAAGTCCCCTCAGTGCAAACCCCCTTCCAAGACTAAGACTCCGTGAGAATACACTAGCAGACATGTGCTCTGACTGGTGACAATGTTCGTCACCAATAAGGGAAAGTGAGGGAAAAACAGCAATGGAGCAGCAAGCTAAGCCCTACAATGTTCAATAGACTCCTGTGAACCTGGGAGGAGGTCTGGTTGGCTTGCATTGTGGCAAGACCTGGGAACTCCTGGGTCCAGAGTCAGTGAAATAGCCACAGAGGACTAGAGTGGAGAGTGAATTGTACAGTGGATAAGAAGCGAGGGCATATGTACAAGAACACCCACATTTACAGATAATACCCACTTGACATGGCTTCAATGTTGGATGATCAGAACTCAACTAGAAGAAGAAAGAAGTGGGAAAAAAAAAAGTAATGTGATACAATTTGATGAACTTGACCTACACCTATGGAGGCACTAGCTTAAAACAGGGAACAAATCTTTACAGCGAGGATCTTTCCCACCCCCTCAATATACAGGGTAGATAGGGATGGGCAACTTAGACATTGGCTACCCAAAATGGTTGGGGGCAGGGGGAGGCTACAAAGGCAAGAAGTGACTGGCTTACAAACTTTCAAGAGAGAGCCTAGATCCAGAGGGGCAGAGGAATGTAGAATCTCCACTGAGTAGTATCCAATCTGTCTGGATGGAGCTGATGAAAGGAGATGGGGATAGCACTCATGTGGTACAATAGTGTATAATTGCTATCAGGACTGACTGTGAGGGTTGGAAATGTAAAGGTAGACATTTGCAGCAATATGAGGGGAGTGGTTTACTTTTCAGTCCAAGAGTGGAAGTTCCTGGCACCATCAAGGGCTAAGAGCAGAAAGCAGGATCCTACACAGAGAAACAGTGACACCAGAGATGGAGGCAGAGATGAGAACGTGAAGACAGGGAACATCTGGGGACTCTAGACCCATAGAGAGAGAGGGGCTGTTTGCTGATGACCAGTGGGAAGGCTTGTAAGGTACACCGTTTGGTTGGTTGTTGATGCATGAAGGGGATTTTAACCATGGCAAGGAAATTATATACGATAGGATGAATATAAAGCTAATGCTCTCCAATGTAAACCATCACATAATTCACAATAAAACTTAAAAAAAAAAATACTAGAGTATCTTCTCAGAGCACAACACAATAAAATTAGAATTCAACAATAGAAAGATCAACAGGGTGAAAAAAATCAAATGAATGGAAATTGAGTAACACCCTGCAGAAAAGTTGCTGGGTAATAAAAGCAATAAAAACTTGCTTGAGTCAAATGAGAATGAAAATGCAACATAACAAAATCTTGGGGAAAAAACAAAATCAGTGTTCAGATGACAATTTAAGCAATAAATATGTACATGAAAAAGAAGAAAGAACCAAAATAAACACCTTAACTCAACAGCTACAATTATAAAAAGAGCAGCAAAGTAAGCCTATAGCCACCAGAAACAAAGAAATAAAGCATAAATAAGTGCAATAAAAAACAGAAAACCAGTAAAGAGAGTCAACAAGACATGCTTTCTTTAAAAGCTCAGTAAAATCAACAAACCATTAGTAAATCTAAGAAAAGGAAAGGAGAATTTGCAAATAGCACACATAAGGAATGATATGGGTGACATCACAATGAAACAAGTGGAAATAAAAAGGATAATAACAGAATACTAAGAGGAATTATAGTAACTTGAAAATCTAGAAGAAATGGACAAAGCTCTAGAAATACATGGGCTACCCAAACTACATTGTCTAAAACATAAAAGTTAAAACAGACAGTGAAAGAAGAAACTCAACAAATCATTTTTTTAAAAATCTCCCAACAAAAAAAGTGTGAGCCCAGATGGTTTTACTGGTAAATTCTATTAAAATTAAGAGAAGAGATGACACCAATTTTAGTCAAAAGATTCCAGAATATAGAAAAGGATAGAGATATCCCAAATTCATTTTATGAAGCAAGCATAAACCTGACACCACACCAAGCAAAGATGTGACTAGAAAAGAATGTTATAACTCAATATCCCTCATGAATATTGTTGTTGCATGCCATTGAGTAATAATGTTGAGAAAAATGTTGTTGAGTACCACTGAGTAGCTTTCAACTCATAGTGATCCTGTATAGAGTTTCCAGGGAGCAGCTGGTGAGTTTCAACCACCCAGCTTATGGTTCAAACTGACCTTAAGGTCCAGTGTTTTATCCCACAGTGACACGCCAGGACTCCATACTCAAGGTCATACTTCGAATCTCATAGACTTGTTCTCAACAAAATCCTAGCCAATTGAGGCCAACAACATATC
Source organism: Chrysochloris asiatica (assembly GCF_000296735.1). Taxonomy (NCBI): domain Eukaryota; kingdom Metazoa; phylum Chordata; class Mammalia; order Afrosoricida; family Chrysochloridae; genus Chrysochloris; species Chrysochloris asiatica. The sequence continues at coordinate 20,884,603 of NW_006408563.1, read as the reverse complement.
AAAGAAATTACTATATCATGAATAAGTGAAATTCATACCAGGTATGCAGGAATGATTCAATAGTATAAAAACAATCAACATAATCCACCACATGAATAAAACAAAGGAAAAAAACACACATGATTTTATCAATTGATGTAGAAAAAACATTTGATAAAATTCAACTTACACACCTGACTAAAAAAATAAAACTGAATAAAATAGGAATAGAAAGAAATTACTCAACATAATTAAGGGCACATATAAAAAAAAAAATCAAAAGTCAACATCAATCACTAACAATGTAGAGAAACTGAACCTATTCCCCTAGCAAACAGGAAACAGAAAAGGATGCTTTTTATCACCATTCTTTTCAATATTGTGCAAGAAGGCCATCAATTAGAAAGTAGGGATAAATTGAAGGGCTCTAATACATGGCATAAATACACTACAAAACATAATTGAAAACACACAAACAGCAGAAGACAAATTAGACACTTATGTGCATGAAAATATTTCACCAAAAAATACAAGCACTCACAGACTGAGAAAAAAATTGATAGTGACGTATCAGACAAGGGACTACTCTCTAAAATTTATAGAACACTTCAGTACCTCATCAAGAAGACAAATAATACAATTAAAATATAGGCAGAGGACACGAACAGACACTTCACCAAATAAGACATTCAGGCAGTCTATAAACCTATAAAGAAATTCTTACAATTATTTGACATTTGTTGTTTTTGTTAAGTACCAACCAGTCAGTTCTGATTCAGTGACCCAGTATAGGGTTTCTGAGGAATGGCTGGTGAATTTGAACCACTGAACTTGCAGTTCAAATCAGCCTTGTAGTCGAGTGCTTAAGATGAAGAATATATATATATATATGTATTATCTCACCTCAATGTTAATAACAAAGTTTAAAATAACAGCAAAACCCAAGTGCTGGTGAGTGTGTGGAGAATCTGGAACTCTGCTATGCTGCTGGTAGGACTGTAAAATGCTGCAATCACTGTAGAAAATGATACAGAACATTGTAAATAAAAATATCATATAACCCAGAAATATCTCTACTTGGTATATATCCTCAAGAAATAAAAGTCCTTACACAAATATACATACCCATGTTCATTGCAGAATTATTCACAATAGCAAAATGATGGAGTCATCCTAGATGCCCATCAGCAGAGGAATGGAATATTATGTAACACTGAAGAATAACAATGAATCTTAAAAACAACACATAACATCTAGGATTCTGGAGGTCACTATTCTGAGTTAAATTAGTGGGTCTCAAAGGGACAGATACTTTATCAAACCACTACTCTAAAAAGTTAAGAAAATGTTTCATGCTAAAAGAAACATTCTGTGATCGTTACTGGGGGTGGAAGGAAACAGAATTATTCATTGGCTAGCATGGAGTGTGTCACTGTAGGATAATCACTGGACTGCTAACCACATGGTCAGCAGTTCAAACCAATGTGCTACTCTATGGAAAACCTATACTGGGATGCTATGAGACTGGACCAACCAACAGACATTTAACAACAATAACATAGTGTAGACACATGCTAACTTAGGTGAAAGGGAAGGCAGATTAAAGAAAAAGAAAGGAAAGAAGTTGTTTTCTTTCTGTTTTTGTTTTGTTTTGTTTGTTTGCTTTTTACATATACTTGAAGGAAAAAAAAAATATTTATGTTCTCATTAGGAAAAACTGTTGTAAACTTTCTTGCAAAAGACAGGGGAGAAAGAAGCTAAAAAAGGAGGAATAAGAGAAGAGAGAGAAACAGATTTGGAAACAGTTAGTGATGATTGATATGTGTAACATGGAGAGTTTATTTAGAAGAAGTGAAAAAAAAATTAAATTTGGTTTATACCAATAAAATAAAATCTAAATTGGTTTATATCAATACATTAAAATCAAATCATTATGTCCAAAATTGAAATTCTATTCTCAAAAATTGCTTCTCCGCTTATATTCACTCTCTGGATTGCCAGGTAATCATCTAACTAAAACAACTACTAAGAAATTCTTATAAATGTCTTCTTTCTCTTACACGTATCTATCTATTTTCAGGTTTGGTTGATTCTATCTTTATGATCTATACTGCATCATTCTATTTTAGATTGATTGGCTTTTCTTGTTTAGTGTAGGTCCTCACTTCATCCCTAGGTTTTCTAAGCATTTCCTAGACAAGGATGTATTTCTAGTTTGTCCCTTAAAATTTATGCTTCACAAATTCTCCACAGTGATTTTTCTTAAAGGGATTATCAAATTATATGTTTTCTCTTCTTCAGTAGCTATTTCTTGAATTCAAAATTCTTAAGTTCTTTAGCATAGAATACTCGCTCTCCCACCCACCCACACATTCATGACCATGCACAGGAATACTGACAAGAGAAGACTGATTCAGAAGCATTTAGAAAAAACAAACAGTTAGTGACAATGAGATCAACTTGAAAACAATTAACTGGCCAAATTAAACATATATTTTAAAAAAATTAATATTAAACTTGTGAGTTGAAGTGGGGTAAATGCAACAATGAAGACATAGGCTGAGATTGGCCATGTTCCATAGACACTGACCTTGAGATGAGAGAGATAAGTAGATGGGATGGATAGTTTGAAGTTCAGGGATATGGGTGAACTCCTGTGCCCAAGTCCAATGACTTACCCATTGGGAGCTAGAGTTAATAGTGAAGCCACCAGCTGGTCTGAAGATGTGGAGGGCATATGAGAACTCCCAAACTTGCAGATAGTACCATTTGACCTAGCTTGGTTGGCTTGCTGACCAGAATATGACTAGAAGAAGACAGAGAAGTATGATGCAGGTAGCAAGCATAAATTGCTGCAATCTGATCAATTGGACCTTTATTTATGGATGAAGTTGCCCCAAATTCCAAATTAAAGGGAAGAATTCTACATATCAGGGATCAATTGTGCCTCCTCTGTACCCTGGGTTGATAGGGAAAGGCAACTAAGACTTTGGCTATCAAATTGGGGTCATAAAAGCACGAAGTGGCTGACTTACAAGCTTTCATGAGGGTGTCAGAATGAGGAGTATAAGATAGAAAGCCTACTGAATAGTTTTTCTCTTGTCCAGATAGGTCTGGTGATGATGGTATAGGATTTTATAACTCAATTGTAAGTAATTGGTATCTGGACTAATGGTGATTGCCACAACTGTAAATTTAGAAGAGGTGTAACTAAAATGGGGAACAGTTAATCTGCCATTTAAGGAACCTAGAACCATCAAGAGGAAAAATCATGGGAGGAACCGGGAATCCTAACCAGAAATGCAATGACACCATAGATGGCGACAGAGGCGATGGACTACAGAGAAAGAACAGCAGAGGACTATAGGCCCATAGGTTGAAAAAGGCAGTCTGCCTGCAAGCAAGAGGCTGGCTTGCAAAGTACGCCCTTTGGACATTTAAACAAATAGATATTTTCAATGTGGTCTGTGTACATTAAAAAGAAAGAAAAAAAAAAAGGTAATTGAAGTAAATACTGTTAACTGAGGGGATTGTAATTATCACAATGATTTGCTGAATGTAAAACTGATGAGCTGCCCTGTAAATATATCTTCACTCTCTCAATACACAATAAAAGCTTTAAAACAAAACAAACAAAAGGAAAAATGTAAAATAACTTAATTTACCAAGATTCCATCAATCTACAATTGCTAGGAAGAGATCATTTGTTTACCTAAGAATATCCAGGATATTAGTGTCATTATCTCATTTAATTTCATGAATGATACATTGAATCAAATGTATTTGGATAAGTGACACTATTCCTAGGGCCAATCCGAAATGACATACTGTTCTAGTATTATGTCTGTGAAGAGATATTGTGACATGGACAATAAACTTTACATTATTTGTGGAAAAAACTCCAGATTTTTACACTATATTACATAAATTAACCTAAAGAAAAATCACAATTTGTATCCATGTTTGTGACTTTATTGTGTGATGTGTCACTGTGGTTTATTGCTCTAGACTGCAAAGCTGTTTGAACTGCAAGGTAAGTGGTTCAAGTGCACTAGCTGCTCCTTGGAAATCCTATACAGTGTCGCTATGAGTTGGAACGACTCGACGGCACTTCACAACAACAAATGTGAGTTTATAAGACAGATTTGTTGTTGTTAATTGCCCTGGAGTCAGTTCTGACTCATAGCAACCCTGTATAAAGTTTCTGAGGAGTGACTGGTGGGGTTGACCTATGGACCTTGAGGTTAGCAGTCCAGAGTTTATCCTAAAGCACTACACCAGGGGTCCATTTCACAACTATTATTTTGATACATTGCTATTATCATTCCTTTTACTTTTAATTTATCTCATTTGTAATATTTTCTATTTGTTATAGAATATATAAGAAGGTTTCAAAAAGTTTGTGGAAAAATGGAATTAAAATATAATTTTCTAAGATCTTTTGAAATATAGACACATATATGTGTAATATTTGAAAATAGATATTTAAATATTCTTTTTCAATTGGGTAAATCTACAAAATAGAAAGAGCATTCAATTATATTTTTTTCTCTTTTTTAATACAAACGGTTCTAAAAGACTTCTAAGATGATTAGTTTTTAATGAATTTTAGTCAAACCTCATGAATTCAATTTTTGTACTAATTTAAGTATTAATTTGCTTTTTTCTGAATTAACAGTCAGTAAGTAATTCAGAGGAACATTTAAGGATCTTGTCTCCTAGGCCCATCAAATAAGTCAAAGTCCCTTTGATGGTGGCATATTTTAGCCTAAACCTTATCAAAGATATTTGCCAGGAACTAAATAGGACACCATATCAAATACATTAACCCAATGCAAGTTCCTTCAACAATTTTCTATCTTGATTTAAGGGTATCTTTGATTTCTCCTATCAACGATAAATTTAGTATAACTTTTTATGTGGAAATATTTAACTGTTTACATAATACTGACTTCTTTCTTAGAGATTCGCTGAACTAGCTTTCTGTCTTTTTCCCCACTTTGATCTAAAGCTGTCAGAACTTCGTTTACATTTAGATTCTAGTTAAATACATGACCTTTCGGTTGTGAAGAATCGTTAGGTGATAGAATTGAACATATACTTAAAACTGGACATATTTAATATTAGGTACCATTTCATTATCTTCTTATGAGTGCCTCTAGGTTTTTTGTTTATACATGTCATGTATGAATTGATATGCATGCATGTACACATCTACAAGAGCAGACATAACAGAGGTTTCACAAAATTCACAGATAAGTTAAATTAGAATAAAATGGAATTTTCCCACAAATTGTTTGAAGCTAAGCTCCCTTGTACAAATTTTAGGTTTCTTATTTTCAAAACATACTATATAATATAACTAATTACATTATCTCTATAGTGATGGTGTTGTTGTTAAGTGCCGTCAAGTTGGTTACAACTCATAGCAACCCTGTATAGGATTTCCAAGGTATGGCTGGTGAGTTTGAACTGCCTACCTTGTGGTCCAAACCAACCTTGAGGTCCAAACTGACCTTGAAGTCAAGTGTTTATCTTACAGTGTCACAGCAGGACTCCATAGTTACAATAATTGTTTTTAAGTGTACTTGAGCCAGTTTTAACTCATAGATATCTTGTACAGTGTTTCCAAGAAGTGGCTGGTGGGTTTGAACTTTTGGCTTTTCAGTTAGCAGTCTTGTGTTTGTCCTGTGGTGCTGTGGGTTCATGCTCTGGTTAATGCTGTGGGTTAATGCTTTGAACTGACTCAACAGCGCTTGACAACAACATAGATACACGGAGTCCAGGGTGGCACTGAATAACCAGCACTGGACTGTGAACCACAAGATGGGCAGTTCAAACCCAGCAGCCATTCCTCGGAAACCCTATACAGGGTCACTATGAGCCGGAAGAGCTTGATGACATTTAACTACAACAAGATATAACTGAAAAGTATACATACAAGTTTTCAAAGTAATAGTGTATAAAGACTTACAACCTCAGAAATCATGGCAATGCTGTCTAGGGTTTCCAAGAGTGCCTGATGAGTTTGAACTGGTGACACTGTGGTTCAAACCAACCTTATGGTGAAGTGCCTATCCTAAAGTATCATACCAAGACTCCATATACATATATACCAAGTATTATAATGACAAAATCTCTTAACTTCTGTTTATCCTGAATGTTTTGATTGCACCATCATATCTGGTTGACAGTTTTGCTGGGTAGATGATTCTTGGTTTGCAGTTCTTTATTTTTTTTTTCTTTTAGGGTTTTATATATGACTTCCCATTGCCTTCTTGCCTTCATGGTTTTTGCTGAGTCAGCACTTAATCTGATTTGCTTACCTTTGTTGTAGCATTTCTCTTTACTGCTTTTAGAATTCTCTGGCTGCTTTTAGGATTAAGAAATCATCATGTATTCCCACCACAGTTAGATTTCTCCACTGGTGGGCACGGAAAACTGATGACCCCCACCTTATGTTAGATCCAAGCTCTGGAAATGCTGCGGGAAAGCACTTTCTTTGTTTGTTTTTTCATGCCTCCACCAAAGGGCCTCCCTACGTGAAGTCCCAAGTATTATAATGAAATGTATAAAGATCCAGAGTTAGAAAATCAAAAGGGAAGACTAGACTAGGCATGTCTCAAGGTTAAAGAACTGAAGAAAAATTCAAGCCCTGGTTTGCAATATTGAAGAATTCCAAGGGAAAAATGTTGAATGATGTAGAAGAGAAGATGGGAGTCACTGTACCAAAGGAAAAAAAAAAAAAAAGGTCTATGTTCATCCATTTGAAACGGTAACATGTAATCAAGAACCAGTGGTACAGAAGAAAGAAGTCCAAGTTACATTGCAGGCATTGGTGAAAAACAAACTTGAGGAATTAATGGAATACAAACTGAAAATTTTCAACAAACTGATGTAACACTGGAGACATTCTCTCATCTATGCCAAGAAATTTGGAAAAAAGTACCTGAATAAACAATTGGAATAGATCCAAATTTATGCCAATTTCAAAGAGAGATGGCCAAATGAAATGCAGAAATCATTAAACAATATCATTAATATCACATGAAAGTAAAAATTTTTTGAAGATAATTTAAAAATAGCTAAAATGGTACATTGTCGGGAAACTGCCAGAAACATAAACCAGATTAAAAAGAGGACATGGAACAAGGAAAGTCATTGTTGCAGTCAGATGGATCTGGGCTGAAAAGAGAGAATGCCAAAAATATGTTACTTGTGCTTTTTTGATTATGCAAATACTTTCTACTTTATGGATCATGACAAACCATATAACATTGTAAAGAATGGGTATTCCAAAACACTTGATTGTGTTCATGAGGAACCTGTACATAGACCAAGAGGCAGTCCTTCAAGAAAACAAGGGGAAACTGAATGGCTTAAAATTGGGTAAATTGTGCACCAAGAATGTAAATCGAGCAAATAATCAGAGAAGCTGGATTATATGAAGAAGAATCTGGCATCAGGACTGGAGGAAGCACTCATTAACAACCTGTAATATGCAGATGATACAACCTTGCTTGCTGGAAGTGAAGAGGATATGAGATACATACTGATGAATATTAAAGACTAAGCCTTCAGTATGGATTGCATCTCAATATAAAGAGAAGAAAAATCCTCACAACTGCACCTTTAAATAATATCTTGATAAATGGAGAAGAGATTGAAGTTGTCAAATACTTCAGTTTGCTTAGATCCATAATCGATACTCATGAAGCATTTGTCAAGAAATTACACTATGTACTGCATTAGGCAAAGCTGCTGCAGAAAATCTCTTTTAAGGTAAAAGTTTTAGGATTAAAATGTGTCTGACCCACGTCATGGTGCTTTCAACGGCCTCGTATACACACATGTGAAAGTTGGACAATGAATAAGGAAGACCAAGAATTGATGCTTTTGAGTTACGATGTTGGAAAAAAATGTGGAGAGTACCATGAACTGGCAGAAGAACAAATAAGTCTGCATTGGAAGTACAGTTAATATGTTCCTTAGATGCCAGGATGGTAAAATTTCATCTCTCATATTCTAGACATGTTATCAGGAGGAACCAGACCCTGGAGAAGGACACTTTGCTCCATAAAGTGGAGAGTTATAGAAAAAGAGGAAGACTCCCAATGATATGGTTTGGCATAGTGGACGCAACAATGGGCTCAAGTGTAACAATAATTATTCTGTTGTGCATAGGGTCTTTATGAATCAAAACCATTTAACAACCTCATGTAGGGTATGTATGTATATGTAGTTGTATTGTTAAGTGCCGTCAAGTTGGTTTTGATTCGTAGTGACACTGTATAGGGTTTCCAAGGAGTGGCTACTGAGTTTGAAACACAACCTTGCAACTCAAGCTGACCTTGAGGTCGACTTTTTATCCTACAGCACCACACCAGAACTTCTATATACATGGATTCCTGGTGTGACACTGTAGGGTCAGCAATGAATGGACTTTGAACCACAAGACTGGACATGCAAAACCACCAGTTGCTCCTCCAAAATCCTATATAAAGTAACTATAAGTCGGAACCAACTCAACAGCACTTAACAAGAACATATACATACATACATACATATGCATATATATATAAACACTCACCTACACATGAAGGAAAATCAGAATGTATTGCTACAAAATCATATAAATCTTTAGTAAACATAAGTTTCAAATGATTATTGCTCCTTGACATGTCTCCCATCTGGTGTGGCACTACAGGTAAATGCGTTGGATTGTAAGATTGGTTTGAACCACAAGGTTCAAGCACACCAGTGGCTCCTTGGAAACCCTATAAGGGTCACTATGAGTCAGAACCAAGCGATGGCACTTAACAACAATAGGTCTATACGCTTCTGATGATGCTGTTTCCATAGTGCAGCGGTTACAAATCGGTCAGCAGCTCGAAACTACCAGCTTTTCCGCAGGATAAAGATGAGGCTTTCTGCTCCCACAAATATTTATTGCCTTGGAAACCTTGTACAGGGTCACTATGAGTCAAAACCGACTCCACAACACATAACAACAACAACAATCCTTCCCCGAAGAATTCTGAGCTATTAAATTTATACCATGTCAAAAGACAATTTTGGCATTTTTAAGGGACTTACATCACATCCCTTTGAATGTTCATTGAAATTTAGGAAGAAAAAGAAGTCTGAAGGAGAAAATTCAGGTCTGTGAGGTGATTTAGATAAGAATTCCCAAGGAAATTCTCATCAGATAGCCCCTGCTATCCACGAAGAACAGTCAGGAGCATTGTCATAATGTGGGGGAAATTCTCATTGCAACTTCACTGGCCTTTTTCTCACCAATACTATCTTTAATTTTCTTAAATATTCTTCTAAATAAGCCATAGTGACCATTAGACAAATTATATTAAGATTACTCATTTGAATAATAAGAAAACAGTTTCCATAAATGTCTGAGCTGATCTGTCAGGCACTTAAACACACACATACACACACACACACATATGTGTGTGTGTGTGTGTATGTGTGTGTGTGTGTTGTTGTTAAGTGCTGTGGAGTCCCTTCTGACTTACAATAACCCTGCATAGAATTTCTGAGGCAGCTGGTGGGTTTGAACTTCTGACTTTGCAGTTCAAACTGACCTTGTAGTCCAATGCATTATCCTGCAGTGCCAACTGAAGATTTTTGTTTTGTGTGTGTGTTGTTGTTTTTTTTTTTTTTAAAGCACTTCAATGAGACTAAAGGTCAGTTTGAACAGCAAGGTTGGTGGTTCAAGCTCACTAGCTGATCCTTGGAAGTCCTATAAAGGGCTGCTATGAGTCTGAATCGACTCCACGACACTTAACAACAAGAAAATGAGACTAAGGAACACTGGTGTGACGCCTGTTCAAACTCACCAGCCGCTTCTCGGAAACCCTATAAAGGGTCACAATGAGTAGAACTGACTTTATTCGACGGCACAGGACAACAACAATGAAACTAAATGGATCCCTGGTGTAATGCTACAGGATCAGCACTGGACTCAGAACCACAAGGCTGACACTTCAAACTCACCAGTCTCTCCTCAAGGACCACTGGTAGTATGTTGGTTATGAGTTGGTCGGCAATTTGAAACTATCAGCCATTCTGATAGGCTTTCTGCCCCCATAAATAGTTACATCCTCACAACAACAATGAGACTAAACAGAGCTCTGGTGGTGTATGGGTTACTGTTGGATTGTTACCACAAGCTCAGAAATTTTAACCCACCAGCAACTCCACGGGAGAAAGACAAAACTTTCTGCTTCTGTAAAGATTTATAGCTTCAGAAACCCATATAGGGTCCCTATGAGTTGGAACCCACTCAACGGCACACAATCCCCAGCAACCAATGAGACTAAGGGCCCTGGTGTGATGCTGTAGGATAAGCACACACTGCTAACTGCAATGTTCACGGTTCAAACCCACCAGGCGTCTTTGGAAACCCTCTATAGAGTCAGTTTGAGTCAGAACCAAATGGATGACACACACAACACACAATGATGAGACTAAAACAAGTGTAATACTGAAATAACTTATGTGTAGCCATCCATGGATCACAGAAACATTGTAAAACATGTTTTGTTTTTTATAAACCCATGTATGTATGAGTTGTAATCCTCTTAACAATACTTTTTTGACTTACCCTTGGGTATCAGCAGTAGTATAACTGGCTTGTCAGTTACTTTGAAACCTAAATATGAAAATATGATAAACGCCCTGTCTCAGCATTTCATCGAAGAAACAGTTGTTTCACTCGAATTGTACTTTTAAATCAACTTTCTTCACATTCTTGTATAGTTTCTTTTTACCTGACAACTCTTTTCTTAACATAGTTGTTTTTTAGAGTCATTATTTGTTCTGTTTTACTTCATAGGACACAGAAATATAGAAAGAAATGTACATTTTTTTCCTTAAAAAATGTAAAATGTTTGTAATATGTTTCTACTTTTAGGCAATTATGGACTCAGACCATCCAAAAATAATTCTAATATATTTATAATTTGAAAAAAAGTAAAACAGAATGAAAATAATATGAAAGCAGTTTAGGGGTTTAATCTGAAACTTTACCACTGCTCGATATTAAATTAGTTGGTTTTACCCAAATGTGAAAAATATAATGCTATGTTTCAAACAGGGGTAATAAGTCACATTCTTAAATATAATTTTTTGAAAAAATTCCCTCCTTAGTTTGCACTTTGTAAAATAGAGTGTTATATCATTTTTTATCAACCAGTTAGTTTTCTTACTTTTTCACCATTTATTTGTTGTTTTTTAAGTCTAGTCTTGGCCTACATCTTGCCAAGGCTACAAAACAAATACCTAAATTTTAGTTACTGGTTTATGTATCATGTGTAAACTTTTTAAGTTTTTCTCTTTGTATTTTGTTGTTAAGTAAAACTCTTCATAGGGTTTCTGAGGAGCAGCTGGTGGGTTTGAGCTGCCAAACTTGTGGTTAGCAGTCTAGCGCTTAATCTGTAATGCATACCAATACTCTGATTCAGTGAAGAAAATTGCTACCACAAGTGAAATAATTTTTCAATAAGAAGGATAATGAAAGTCTACTCCCAAAACACTGAAAATCAACACAGTATGCTAGAAAAACAGGCAGTAGATGAACTAGGAATAAATAAGAAATGGTAAGCCTGAAATAATCAGGGGAAGAGTCCATTGCAAAACATCAACTTTTAAATCGAATGCAGGACACTGCAAACATAAGAAGAAATATGAGGACATCTTAGAAATGGCAGATATAAAACTTAATAGGGTATCTTGTACACATTTAAAATATAACTTTATTGTGCTAAATATTAACATTAACATGTTTAACATCATGTCTCTTTTAGCCATAGCATCAATTATTTTTAACTTAAAGAAAAAAGTGATTTTAATTTTTTAAAGCTACCATTTTTCTTATCTCAGTATGCTTTATTAAAATATAATTTTAAAATTTCCTGTCTAAAAGGAGAAATACAGAAAATGTAAAGCAGCTATAAAGGGCAGACATTAACTGCCTAGTGCATACATTTCAGTATTCCTCTGCTTTTTATGAAAAAAAAAAACAACAACAAAAAAAAACCACACCACTTTTTCTGTTAGAAATTAGAGCAAAAGTAACGAGGTCTGAGAAAAACCCAAACACATGGCACTGCCTTCTAGTCTATAGGATTGGACACACCAACGATATTGCTCAATCAGTAATGTTGTTGTTCAGTGATGTCAAATTTGTTCCAACTCAAAGCAACACTGTATAGGGGTTCTGAGGAGTGGCTGGTGGGTTTGAACCACTGACCTTGTGGTTCAAATTGACCTTGCAGTCTAGTGCATTATACTGCAGTGCTATTCCAGGACTCCAATCAGGAATAGTCCCAGTTATTTATCAAACCATTTACAAATTACCCAAATCAGAACAACCAGAATCCTTATTTATGACTCATTATTCTTCTTAGGAGGAGAATATTGAAAGTACCATGCATGGGCTGCCAAAAGAATAAATAAGTATGTGTTGGAAGAAGTGTAGCCAGAGTGCTCCTTGGAGGTCAGAATGGCCAGACTCTGCGTCTCATACTTCAGACATATTATCAGGAGGGACCAGTAGCTGGAGAGGGATATCATGTTTGGTAAGGTGAAGGGTCAGAGAAAAAGAGGAAGACCCCCTAGCGAGATGGATTGGCAAAGTGGCAGCATCAGTGGGATCAAGCATGACAACAATTGTGAGATTAGCCCAGGACCAGGACCAAGCAGTGTTTTGTTCTGTTGTGCATAGGATTGCTATGAGTGGGTACCGACTTCTTTAAGTTAAAGTTTTATGTTTTCTTTAAGTAAAATGACAATGATAAGGACAGTTTAATTATATTAATATTCCGTAGAACAAGAAGACATAGACCTTCCCGGGATAGAGTATCACAGTAGCAGCTACAATGGTCTCACACATAGCAATTACTGTAAGGGTGAGGCAGGACTTAACAGCATTTTGTTCTGTTCAACAGAGTAGCTATTGGTTGGAACTGACCTGCGAGCACCTAACATCAACTACATAACTAAAGAAAAGCCCTGACTCGAAATAGGAAGAGACTAGAAAATGGAAGAGTTGTGCTGTAAGTGAAACAAGGTCTGTCGGTCATGTGGAAGGCTGTCAGGTCATGCAGGTAAGATGGCATCTACTGAGAACCCCCAGAATCAACAGCTAATAGAGCAGACCATGTGCTCAGGTCTGTATGATGAGCCAGATGCAGGAACCAAACCCAGCAGAGAGCAAGCAAACTTTGCCCGAGTGTTCAATATATTAGAAGCAGGCGACACCCTGAAGGAAACTTCCTTTCAACTGATTGGCTGCTCATGACAAATCTCATCATGAAGTTGATTGTATTATATTAGCTCTCATCAGGGGGTATTATTACATCTTAACTACCAAGCCACTGAGAACTCTGTCCAGTCAAGTTGAACCAAAACCTTAACTATCACAGTGACATGCCCTAAAATGTGGAATTCTTTCTGTTAATATGAGGGTTGTCATAGTGAGTCTTCTGCATTTATTCCTCAGTAAGTCATTGATCATCATGATGTGGTGAAAAAGCTGTTAGTTAGAGTGTCATTTTTACTTTCATGAGACACAGATCATGGGCCAACCAAGGTTGAATTTTTAGAATGGTTGATATTAAACTGTCAGAATATTGGATCTAGGTGGCTGATTTTCTTGGGATTCAGTGAAGTTTTACACAATGGAGATTAATGTCATCACTATGGCCCAGGTGAAATTAAAGAGTAAAGAAAAGAGAGCCTGTTTAAAGGTTTCCCTTTGAGTTTGAGGCCAGAAAAAATTAAATGAGTTGATTGAAAAAGTGTTATGCCTTACAGAATTGAAAACCTCTAATTTTATTTAACTTTGGAGTGGCATTAGCCAAACAACTGGAGGAATTTGAATTCACCTGTTAATCTTTTCTGACTCAGACTACTGTGTATTTGTTCCTTCATAAATACTAATACTTCATTGTAAAAACTATTATCTGTATGACATTTATGGACAAATGGCAACTTATAACCTCAGTTCACAATATCATAAGCAGAATTTAAGTTTCAGTTGAGGTTTTAGGAAAGAGGTTTTAGTCAAGATTGTAAGTAGTGGCTCAGATGAGCATTTTGAGCCAATGGATACAATATATAAAATACATTCAACAAGATCATCCTAAAATTTTAAGGGGGCTCTTTTATTTTGCTTAGTTAAAGCAGCACCAGACCAGGCAAACAAAGTTATATATTCTCACCATCCAAAAAGCAATTCCCCAGCCACTAAACCTGCACACCAACAGGAAGAACCTGATCTAGTGGTTAGATCATTGAAAGACAAATGATCTGCATTGTATTCTTAGAAAGGACTCTGAAGACATAGACAATGGAGGTCCCATAGTCCTGCCTCAGATTACGTACCTCTGTGTTTTTGCATAGATACCATTTTTTGGCTAATGTTTCTGAAAACCTTCCAAGTAGGTTACCTGGAACCAACCAACTCTCTTGGAGAGTATAGTGAGGAGGTTTCAACATTCTTTGAAGGAATGCCTTTGGAGTGTTCTTGCCATCTTTTTGCTAAGACCTTGTCCTTATGTTCCTGTCCCAGCTTTGCTTCCTTAGCCTGCTGTAGTAGCTATACCCTGTCCTTTGTGTGTTTCAAGGATTTGACCCAAACATTTCTCATCTTAGAACATTTGCTTAATGTTTCTCATTTGTTCCTCAGAGATTTCCTACTACCATTCAGTAAAAAAAAATGCTACATGATCTGCTGGACATGCATGTTTGTAATGACAGGACCTACCTGTGAAACTACATTCTACAGGTTCCCTGCCCACATACAAGCTCCTCTCTGATTCCTGCCTTGTAGAGACGATGCTGATTTTACTGACTTAGTATCTATCTTCCTTGACAACCTCTTAAGAGATTGGATGCCACAGTACAGTGTTAATAAAAATAGGACTTGTACCCTATGATCAAACACTTCTCAATAGAAAATGGAAGTCAAGAAATAAAGTTTTTCTCCTTCTTACTAAATTCAGAGACACAGTAGTTTGCCAATAACGGCACTAACCATCCCTCCCACAGCTTGGTTTGATAATTCATTGAAAAGTCTACATAGTTAAGAGGTTATGATTCAGGGTCAGAAATGCTACAGGAACAGTACTTTGGTCAGGATATCCTCTCCTCTGCTGTACCCACAGGCAAGACTCTCTCTGGCTGGTGTCCGGTTGGCCTGGCCTCTGCCCTCCTCTGTCAGTGTTGCAAAGCTGTTTTAGGGTTGCTGATAAATACCCACAGGGAAGAACATTCCACCATATGCCTCAGCTTGAGGCACTCAGCTCAAGCTCTACAGTTCAGCAAACCTAATTCCCCAAGTGCCAGGGGGCACCCTATTCTGCAAATAAACTTCCTGCCTGAAGTCATTCAACTTTACTTGCTCTGTGGGCTGGAAAGCTAACTGCTCTGCCTCATGCACTGGATCTTGGTTCTTTTTCTGCTGCTCCTCTGCCACTCCTCTGGTGTTACAGCTTTCTGTGCACAGGTCTAGGAGACTCAGTGTGGAGGGCTTTCAATGTCCAAAGCTGCACTTCACTCCTGGCTCTTCTTTGATGGTAGTGAAATCCCTCCACCCCTCATCTTTTTCTAAGATGGCTCATTTTATAACCATACAAATTCCAAAATTTCACAATGAACTTTGATAACAGACTTTCACAATTCAATCATAAAGCGCATCAGAATCATTCCCCACCTTCTCTTACCCATATCCATTAAGAAAAAAATTATTTCGTGAGCATTTACAAAGACTATGGCTAGAAGCCACCATGTATATGCCAGTTGATAGTATTAAGTAGCTTGTGTATTGCTGTGATGCTGCCAGCTATGCCAATAGTGTAAAATACCATTAGGGTCACCCATAGTGGATGGGTTTCAGCTGAGTTTCCAGACTAAGACAAGACTATGAAGAAAGAAAGGTGGACCACTTCTGAAGAAGCCACTGAAAACCTTTTGAATAGCAGAAGAACAGGTCTAATATAGTCAAGGAAGATGAACCCCATAGTTTGGAAGGCACTCAAAATAGAACTGGGGGAGAATTGCCTCCTTAAAGTAGAGTACACCTTCATGATGTGGATAGAGTAATGCTTTCATGACTTATATTTGCTAAAGAGTCACACCTCAAAATAAGAAGAAACTACTGCAAACATCCATACTAATCTGAATATGGAATGTACAGAGTATGAATCTAGGAAAATTAGAAATCACCAAAAAATGAAATGTTGTTTCTATTTAGTGCCATCAAGTCAGTTTCGACCCATAGTGACCCATATGTGGTTTCCAAGGAGCAGGTGGTGAGCCCGAACCACTGCAAACAACTTTGCTGTCCAGCGCATTAACCCAGAGCCACACCAGGACTCCTAGGCATTAGTGAACTGAAATGGACATATATTTGCCAATTTGAATCATATAATCATATATAGTCTACGTCCTTCAACACAGATTTGTTTATTCTATTGGCAGTCTATGGTACTTTTAATAATCTATGCCAGGAAGCAAATTGAAGAATGGCGTAACATTCATCACCAAAAAGAACATTTGAAGATCTTTAAGTATAGTGCTGTCTGTGACAGGATAACATCCACATATTTACTAGGAATACCAGCTAATAAGATTATTCTTATAATTTATGGACCATTCTGGAAAAAAAAAAAATGATGGCACTAAACTAGTCCTCCCACAGCCATCTCTACTCAGCTAGGTTTTAGGGGAGCTAGCTAGTCCTCAAACTGACATTTTTGCTCTTGAACACTTTAAAGAGGTCCTGTGCAACAGAGCAACCAAATGCAATGTCATTTGATGTCTTGACTGCTGCTTCAATGAGTGTTGATGGTTGATTCGCGCAAAATGAATCTTTGACAACTTCAATACTTTTTCCATTTATCTTGATGTTATTTATTGGGTTGGTGGTGAGAATTTTTTATTTTGAGGTGCAACCCATACCAAAGGCTGTGGTCTTTGATCTTCATCAGTAAGTACTTTAAGTCCTCTTCACTTTCAGCAAGCCAGGTTATATTATCTGCATATCACAGGTTGTTAATGATCCTTCCTCCAATCCTGATGCCACGTTTTTTTCATATAATCTAATATCTTAGATTATTTGCTCAGTGTACAGATTGAATATATTTGGTAAAAGAATACAACCCTGGCACATATCTTTCCTAATTTTAAACCATTTTGTGTTCTCTTGTTCTGTTCAAACAACTGCTTTTGGTCTAAATACAGTTTCCTCTTGAGCACAATTAAGTGTTCCAGAATGTTCATTCTCCACAATGCTGTCTATAGCTTGCTACACACAATCTAAAGTCTTTGCACAGTCAAAAAAGCACAGATGAATATCTTTCTGGTACCCTTTGCTCTCAGCCCATATCTTACATCAGCAATGACATCATGTATTCCACATCGTTGTCTGAATCCAGCTTGAACCTCTGGCAGTTCAATGTACTGTTGCAGCCATTTTAAAATTATCTTTGGTGGTGGTGGTATACCTTGGAGTCAGTTCCTACTCACAGAAACCCTGCATAGGATTTCTGAGACTGTAAATCTTTATGGGAGCAGACAGCCTCATCTTTCTCCCAAGGAATCGCTGGTAGTTTCAAACTGCTGACTTTGAGGTTAGCAACTCAACTCATAACCACTCATAACTATGCTCCTTAGCAACAATAAACCTAACTTCCCTATATAAGTGCCTGGAGGCACCTCTTTTGTAAGCAAACCTCCTATCCAAAGTCATTTAGTCTTACTTGCTCATGAGCTGGGAAGCCCACTGACCTGTCTCACGCTCCTCCTGTTGCTGCTCCTCTGCCCCTCCTTGGATGTTACAGCTTTCTGTCCCCGAGCAAGATCCATAGGACTTGTTTTAGTCCTGGCTCTTCTTCTTTGATAGGAGTGAGATCCCCCATTCCTGTTTATGAGATTATACATGTTAGACTGCCAAGTGTCTTTATGTTTATAATTAACTCTATTAACCATTCTCAACTGAGTCATATAATCCTATATGCATTTTCTTCTACCTTGTCTTATTCAGACTGAGCAGGGAAAAAAATATTGTCTAGTGGGAGTTACAAATGAGGCTTGGGATGTTATCCATGGTTTTTCATGATCTAGACAGTCTAAAGTCTTTGCATAATAACTAAAGCACAATGAACATCTCTCTATCATTTTCTGCTTTCAGTCAAGACTCATCTAATGTCAACAATGATGTGTCTCATTCCACATCCTCCTTGATCATATGCTACCTTTTGAAATGGTTGAATGTGTGTCAGGGTTGTATCCTTCAACCATATATATTTAATCTGTATGCTGGACAAATGATCTGAGCAACTTTATTAATGAAGAACAAAGCATTGTGATTGGAGGAAGCTTTATTAGCAACGTGTGATATGCAAGTGATAAAACTTTGTTTGCTAGTAGTGAAGAGGACTTAAAAGTTATTGATCATGGTCAAATATGACAATCTTTGTTATAGATTGCACCTCAATGTAAAGGAAACACACGTCTTCACAACAGAACCAATAAATAACATCAGGATAAATGGGAAAAGATTGAAGCTGACCAAGATCCACAATCAACACTCATGGAAGCAGCAATCAAAACTCCAAAGACATATTGCAGTAGGTAAATCTGCTGCAAAAGACTTCCTTAAAGTGTTAAACAGCAAGTATATGAAGACTATGATGTCCTGACCCAAGCCAGGGTATTTTCATGTGCCTCACAAGCATGTGGCAGTTGGACAATGCATAAAGAAGACCTTAGAAGAGCTGATGTGCATTTAATTATGGTTTTTGAGAAGAATATTAAAAGTACCATGCACTTCCAGAAGAACAAACAGACCTATCTTGACTGAAGTACAGTCAGAAAACTCGTTATAAGCTGAGGATGGTGAGACTTTGTCTCTCATATTTTGGACCTGCTTTCAGTAGGGACCAGTCCCTTGACAAGGACATAATGCTTGGGTAAATGGAGGGTCAGTGAAAAAGAGGAAAACCACTCAATGAGAAGAATTGACACAATGGCAACAACACTGGGCTCAAGCATAGCAACTGTGAGGATGGCACAGGACTGGACGGTGTTTCAGTCTATTATGTATAAGGTTACTAGGAGTTGGAACTCACTCATAACAGAAACAGCATCACCATAGATCTAAGGAAAGGTTTTAAATCAGTGACTAATTAAGCAAATCGAAAATATCTTATTGCTCCTTGTTGGCAAAATTTACGTTTTGAAATAAATCCTAAGGGCATCGTTTTCAAGAGTGGGTTTTAATACATACACCTCTAGATTATAAACTGGGGGTACAATGGCTGTGTAGGATATGCACTGGACTGAGAACCACATCATCAGTGGTTCAAGCCCATAAGCTGATCTGCAGAAGAAAGATGAGGGTTCTGCTTTCACAAAAATTACAGCTTTAGAAACTCAATTCTAGGTAGCATTGAGTGGGTACTGACTAACAGTCCTAACAACAGCCATAAGCAAGGGGTCTAGGTGGCACAAGCCATGAGAATTTGAGAGCTGCCATTTTTCCTGCATGAAGATGAGTATAGCCATTTTGAGAATTTATATTACTTTGTTGTTGTTGTTTTTATGTGCCGTGGAGTCGGTTCTGACTCATAGCGACCCTGCACAGGGTTTCCGAGGCTGTTAATCTTTACGGGAGCAGAACGCTTCATCTTTTTCCCACGGAGCAGCTGGTAGTTTCGAACCGCTGACCTTGTGGTTCGCAGCCCGATTCATAACCACTACGCTACCAGAGCTCCTTTAGCTAAGAGTAAAATCAAATCAAGCACTGTGTGAAACATCACACACTCCCCTGCTGCATTTCTGCCATTCCTTCTTAGCTATATGCTTTAAACATTGTTTGAATGTTAATGGGTGCCGAGTTTGCTTGGAGCCTGGTCCCTGTTTGTGTAGCTTTTGATAAGGAGTACACATCTAGGCACACAGGCACTGAAAGAGTTAATCATGCCTTCTCTTTTGATGTGTTTTTCAGGACATCCTGACCACCTTATGACTTAGTGTGAATGTTAGAGTGCTAAGATTCTAGTTCACTCTCATGTTGCATTAATTAGCATTGTATAAATAAGAAATGATCATTTGTTATTGCTTTTGTTAAGTGCTTTGGAGTCAGTTCTGACTCAGTGATCCTGTATAGGGTTTCCCAGGAGTGACTGGTGGTTATGAACTGCTGGCCTTGCAGTTAGTACTCCAGTGTTCATCCTGCAGCACCAGGATAAACTGACAATACCCAGGAGCTAGCTTCCTAATAATAAAGTCTTTTCCTTTCCTTGTTTGTCATAGTAGTTTTTTCAATTGAACTCAATCATAAGGCATAAAAAAAGAAATAAGCTTTGTGCTAGCAATTTGAGTTCAATTATGAACCTAGAGTTTGAGGGTTTGAATCCAAACCACAGAAGAAAGACTTAGTGCCACAGAAGAAACACTTGGCAATCTTCCATGAAGATTTCAACCAAGCAAACCCTATGGAGCTCAGTTCTACTCTGTAATACATGAGGTTGCGGTGAATCACAATCACTTAAAGGCCGGGGCAGGGTTAGTAATAACAATTTGTATTCTTCAATAAAAAACATAGAAAACAAAAACAAAAAACCTATAATGTGGCATGACTCAGAAGACTTGAGCAAAAACAAAAGTCGATTTATATACATAAAATATCATCCTTCTAGTAGGGAATAAACCAATTACACTGCTAGTACCATACAACCGGTACTCATGAAACATTAAAATCAAATCACTTCAGGCAAGTGCTTTGTAATGGATTAACTTGTCCATGATGTAATCAAGCTTTAAAATAATATTACAAATTCCAAACAAGACTCTCAAATGGTAACATTAAGACCCTTTGCCAGCTGAATCCATTACTGTATAAAGAAATCCTTCAGGCAATGTTAGGTCACTGATTATAGCAATTTATTTCTCATTAGCTGATAACTACCTGACCTCTTCATCTGTTTCTGCTCTATGAAATTTCACTTTAAAATTTATACATACAAACTCATAAGATTCCATTTCGTTTTCTGGACCTAAAAAAAAAAAAAAATGAGTCTGATTTAATACAACTGATTAAGCTCTGAAATCGTAATCAGAAATGGTAGCCAGGTGATTCTTAAAATTGATGTTTCACAAAAGAGTACAATTTTATACTATAAATGTAGGGTGGTATTAGACTCTATACCAATGTTTGATTGAAAGACTCATCAAAAAGGTTCACGTTGAGGGCTTTTGACAAGATGGTAGACTGGGTAAACAGATTAAACAGACCCTCTACAGCAAAGATAAAGCAGACAAAATGACACAAACACACAAAACAATCCGGGACCACTTTAGATGAGCGGACTGAATATCTACTGGGAGAAGAAGCTGAGTAGATGTGACAAAAGAAGGAGATTGGTGAATGGCCCGCCCACAAGATATGGCGCTGCTGTCCTGAACTTCTGCCAGCAGTTTAAGACAGACAGATGGTGGTCTGATGGCACAGGTTGACATGGGCTATGGGAAATGTGGGATTCTTTCATGCTACCCACACTCTTCCTGAATAACAGAAGTGAGAATGGCCCACCCTCATTTACTAGTAATGCAAACCTTGCTCTCTGAGAGTTCTGAGCCCTATACTTTGAGGCAGTGTAAGGTGGATGCCTGCTGTATTGCCATGGCACTTGGATTCCAGTGGATTCTGCTCCAGATCTACAGAACCCACAGAGACTCTAGGCCAGAAATAGGCTAGTAGGAACCTTCATAATCAGTCACCTTGCCCCATCTACCCACTGGTTCTGACAGAAACTGAAATTAACAACCTGAAGGGCCTCCATGAACTGCTTCTGGATTGAGTGCCCTGAACACAGACAGCAGTGGAGCCTATAGGAACTCCACCTAGGGCTGGGAACTCAACTTACACTTCCCTCCTCCACTGACTTCATGAGTTCCTTGGCTGGCAGGAGCCCACAGAGTTTTCTTCTCTCTGGGTCCAATAACTACACTATTTGTTTATTTGTTTGTTTTTCCTAGTATTGCTTTTGTTTGTTTATTTTTCTTCTCCTTCTTTTTCACTTTCCCATACCTAGAATTTTATTCTTTTTGTCTGTGATTTTGTTTTTTTCTTCATTTCTCCTGTTTCTCATTTCTGCCCACTCTTCCATCTACTACTCTAAATCTCTTTCCTTTTTTACACTTCTTCTTTCCGTTTTTAGTTTTTTTTCTCTTCCTTTTATTTTTCTCTCTTATTTTTCTCTTGTACAACACAATTTTTCTGTCCCTCTTTTTAGTTCTTATATCCTTTTTTTCTAGTTGCTGCTTATATTTTTTTCTGTTTTTCCTTCATTATATTCTGTTTTTGCTGTTGTTTGCTTGTTCTGTGTGAGTTTTCTACTCTTCCCCCATCTGACAATACAATAACTGTGCCCATGCAGTTCAACCACAACCATACCTTTTGCAGTTCCACCCATTTTACAAGAGCCACTACCAGCTCCTACACAATCTGATCAATGATAGACATCAGCCAACACCACTCAAACCCACCCTAAACTGTTGCAGGAACACCTATTGAAAAATGGTGCACTTGTTTCCAATATACAATAATCAATCAAATACAAATACAAAGACACCAAAATGTCTTGAAGAAAACAGAAGATATCAGCTTGCATAAAGAAACAAGAGAGAGTGGCTCAAACAAATGACCAAGATGCAGAGCCAGAAAATGTTTCTGATGAAGAAAAGGTAGTAGAAACCTCTGAGAAGTAATTCAAAAGAATGATATTTAGATACCTACAACAGGTTTACAGAAAGACCAAGAAAAGCAAGAACACAGAAAAAAACTTCAGAAAACTTTAGGAAACCCTTCAAGAACCATCATAACAAATGCAAATTTTGTAACAATACAAAACCTGCATTTAAAAATTCAGAAGATTAATAATAAGATCCCAGAGAGGGACAATGCATTAAAAGGACAGAAGGGTAGATCTAAATCAATGGAAGCTTGAATTAATGATCTTGAAAACAAATCTCTCAGCATTAGTAAGCTAAAAGGACAATATGAAAAGAGAATGAAATAATTTGAAGAAAGCCTGAGATTTATGTAGGACATCTTGAAGATGAATATCTTACAGGTGATCAGACTTCCAGAAAGTGGAAATACAATAAAAAGTGCAAAGAAAATTGTCAAAGAGTTGCTGCCAGAAAATTTCCCTGAAGCTTTGTCATGAAGCACAAGAAGATAATCATTCAAGAAGCTGAATGGAAGAACAGAAATCACCAAGACATCATAATCAAACTTTCTCAAAACAAAAACAAGGAAAAAATACAGAGAGCAGTCAGGATAAAGGAAACATTACCGAGAAAGAAGAACCAATAAGACTAAGCTCTGATTTCTCACCAGAAACCATGCAGGCAAGAGGCAAAGTGATGACATATTCAAAACTATGCAAGAAAAAAAATTGCAAGCCAAGAATGAGATACCTAGCAAGGTTATCCTTCAAAAATGACAGGGAAATTAGGAAATTTTCAGGTAAGCAGAAATTAAAGGAATTTGTAATAACCAGGCCAACATTACAAAAAATACTAAAGGATGTTCTTTGCACTGAGAATCAACAATAGCATAAAAAATCCTGAGATCAACATACATGAAAACTCCATCCAGAACTCAATCCAGATAAAGAAATACCATAGTAAAACAAAACGATAAGACTGAAAACAGGGAACCAAACAGATCAATTTATAATGAAGTCAACTAAAAAGCAAAAAGAAGAAATAGTGGCAAGGAAGTCCAGTAGATTTGAGATAAAACAGAATTTTAAATGGGGAAAAATAATAAATTACAGGGTAACCTCAAAGAAAATTACTATACCTTCACATAAAAATTAAAAAAAGATGAAAATCAGAAAAATGTAAACATTTTAAAAAAGCAATAAAGAAAATAGAAAGAAACTCACACACAAAATTAATTCAGTGGAGGAATTTATGTGGAACAAAGAAACCAGCAACACCTCCCAAAATACACAGTATAATGACAATAATTAATTGGTACCTATTAGTAATGACACTGAATGTAAATGGATTAAATGCAGTGGTCAAGAGACAGAGAGTAGCAGAATGGGTATAAACTTTTGTACATACACACAAGAAAATACTATACAACCCTGAAGAATAATGATGGGTTTGTGAATCACCTCATAACATGGATGAACCTAAAGGACAAATAATGTATGAGACTGCCATTGTAAAAAGTTAAGAGACAGTTTTCTTGCTAAAAGAAATGTTCTATGATGGTCACCAGTGGTGGTAGGGAAAGGGAAATTATTCACTAACAGGATTTACTTGGGTGATGGGGAAGGCAGTATACAACAAGAAGGAGGTTGGCACAGGAAATAGAAAGGTAGTGGAAGACACAGGGAGGAGTGCAAGAGTTAAAATGAATAGAGGCAAATATTGTTAACTGATGATGCCTGGGCAGAATTGCAATCACAGTAATGAAACATAATGTATAATTTGCTTTATATGGGACTGATGATTGGTTCTGTAAACTTTTACTCAATTCACAATAAAAAAGTTTTTTTGTTTTAAAAGACTCTGTTAGAAGATTAAACAGACAAGTCACAGACTGGAAGAACTTATGTTTAAACTATTGAAAGAACTCTAAAAACTCAGGTTGGTAAGAAACAAATTCAGAGGTTAATGCTAGTTGAACCCACTACTTTTCCAGGTCTCTTGTATTAAACTTAAAGCATTGCTTGAAAAAAAAAGTTGATGTTCTCAGAAAATAAATTCATCATCCCTCATTCAATAAAATTGTAAAGATACAGAGAACAGCTTAAAGGAAGAGAAAATCTCTGTGTCATTAAAAACTCAGTTGATTTTTTTCAAAAGCATTGAAAAATATGGAAAGCTTTCTACTTCATCATTAAAAGGTAATAGAACCCTGCCATTAAAATGAATTAGAATTTTTTTTTAAATCAGAACTCAAATAAATTGAAACATAAGGTTTATTCTAAACAAGTGTTCAATAAGCATTTTGGGAGATTATTCTGATTCTGAAAAAAAAAGAACACAAGCACAAGAAAAATGACTAGAGGGAGGAAGTGGATCACTCTTGTTGTATGGTAGGGATTGCAATCATTGAAATGAAATTAAGTGTATGATTCGTTGAATGTAAAGCTGATAATCTTGTTTGTAAACATACACTGGATTCACAATAAAAATTAATTAAACACATGTTGCACTACAGAAAATCACTACAGAGGCATGAGGGAACCTGGTGTGGTACTGTAGGAGAAGCACTGTTCAAACCCACCAGCAGCTCCTTGGAAACCCTATACAGGGTTACTATGAGGAACCAACTTGAGGACACTCGATAGTAACAACAACAATACTAGACTGCTCACTGCAAGGTGAGCAGCAGTCCAAATCTCAGAGGGAGAACAATGAGACTGCTTCTGTAAAGATTAATAATATTGAAAAGCTTATGGAGTAGTTTTACTATCCAATAGGGTTGCTATGAGTTGGAATCAGCTTGATGGCAGTGTTGTTTGTTTGTTTAATTTTAATCTTAATGTGATAGTTTGAACCTTACCCTCACCCTTTTACAGAGATCAGCTAATTTTGCATGTTGTTGTTAAGTGCAGTGGAGTTGGTTCTAATTTATAGTGACCCAATATAGGGTTCTGAAGAGCTGCTGGTGCGTTTGAACTGCCAACCTTGTGGGTCACACTCCTCCAGTGCTTATCCTATAGAGCCATACCAGGTGTCAGACATCTGCTGGTATCTGGTCAGAAAATTGTCTCTACCTGCTTAAAATTTGGCTCTCCAATGTAACTAAGAGATCTTTTAAAATTTAAATTGCATAACCCTAGAGTCTTTTTCATTAAACCTTGATGTAATGGTCTTACTATTGACTACTTTTCAGAAAGAAAAGGAAAATCAATTAGCAATTCGGGATGAAAAAGAAACAGGCCAGGAAACCACAAAAAGGATTAATTTTGACTCCAAAATTTTTTGGGTTTGTAGATAAGAAAAGTTTATTGAAATAAAAGTTAAATATCTATCTTCAATCTTTAAAAAATCTATGATACACTAAAAATAATAGGTATTTTATTAGTTTCTTACAGTTACTGTAACAAAACTAGCATTGGTGTTATAGATTGAATTGTTTTTCCTCCAAAATATATGTTGGAATTGTAACCCTATACATTTAGATATAATCCCATTTGAAATGGTGTATTCTTTGTTATGTTAAGGGGCTATATCAGTGACTGTGGTATCTTAAACCTTTTGAGATATAATTAGAACAGTTTAGTCACAAAAGAAAGCTTTCATAAATGGGATATAGATGTCATGTTGAGATCACTGGAAAACTAAGAAAGAGAAGCTAGAGTAGTTGAGACCAGGTTTTTCACCAGCATAAACATAGAGAGAGCTGCCCCCAGAGCCATTGCCCTTAATTCAGACTTTTAGCCTCTTACACTGTGAGAAATTAAATTTTTGTTCTTTAAAACCACCCACATGTGGAATTTATGCTACAGCACAACTATGAAATTAAGACAATTGCTATACTTGTATTTAACAAAGAAACAAAACACAGCTTTCTTCTCTTAGAGTGCTGGAGGCGAAAATCTGAACTCAGCTTTTCTATGTAAAATTCCAGGTGTAGGTAGAACTTAAAGCCATCAGCCTAATATATTGCTTCAGTCATTACATTGAGTTCTACATTAAGACTTCCCCTGGTGATTCCTGGTGATTTCCTCATCTCAAAATCCTTTACTTAATCACATCTGCAAAGTAGTTTTTTTCCATAATAATTTCACAGAGTCCAGAAATTAGATTCTGGAAATTTTGGAGAGCCTACAATGTATCTGTGGAGGAGTTCGGGTATATTGCTGTAGGATAAGCACTGGAATGCCAGCTGACCAAAGGTTAGTATTACAATCCCACCAGCCCCTCCTTGGAAACCCTATACAAGGTCACTATGAGTCTGAACTGAATTGAAGGCATTTAACAACAATGTGTTTGTGAAGTCCTTGTGTGGCGCTGTAGGATAAACAGTAGAATGTCAACTGCAATGTCCATGGTTTAAATCCACCAGCCATTCCTCAGAAGCCCTGTACAGGGTTATTATGAGTCAGAAGTGAATCGATGGCACTTAAAACCAACAACAGAAACACATCTTAAAAACATAAGAGTTTGTTCTAGAAAAACAAAATGATTCAACACTAATATATCTATAGTAACTCACTATATTAAATGACTAAAGGGATAAACCATATAAAAATACAGCTTTTTTTTTATTGTTAGTACAGTCCAGCATTGTTCAACTTCCACATGCATATGAGGCAATTTAATATATCATGACTTGGGACAGGCCCATCTTAGTCCTCAAACTGACATCTTCGCTCTTTGATACTTTTAAAGAAGTCTTTTGCAAATTTGTCTAAGGAGTGTTGATTGTGGACCCAAGCAAAATAAAGTCTTTGACAACTTCAATCTTTTCTCAATTTATCGTGATGCTGCTTAGTCTAGTTGTGAAGATACTTGTTTTCTCTGCATTAAGGTAAAATCCATAAAGAAGGTTATAGTCTTCGATCTTATCAATAATTTCAAGTCCTCTTCAATTCCAGCAAGCAAGGTTGTATCATTTGCATATTGCATATTATTAACTAGTCTTCCTCTGATCCTGTCACCATGTTGTTTTTCATATAATGCAGTTTACGGATTATTTAACCAGCATATAACTTTCATAAGTATGGTGAAAAGATATGAGCTTGGCAAACAGCTTTCCTGCTTTTAAACATTCAATATCACCTTGTTCTGCTTGAGCAACTGTATCTTTGATCTATGTACAAGTTCCTTATGGGCACAATGAAGTGTTCTAGAATTCCCATTCTTTGCATTGCTATTGATTGTTTGTGATGATCCACACAGTCAAATGCCTTTGTATCGTCAATAAAGCATAATTAAACATCTTTCTAGTGTACTGTGTTTTCAGCCAGGACCCATTTGACATCAGTAACGATATTTCTCATTCCAAGCCCTCTTTTGAATTTGGTGAAGTAGAGTTTTGTACAGCTACATTTCAATGTACTGCTGCAACCATTTTTGAGTTATCTTGAGTGAATTTTTTCTTTCATGTAGATGTACGATATTATTAGATGATTTCTACTTTCTGTTAGGTCACCTTTCTTTGGAATGGGTGCATATATGGATCTTTTGCAATTGGTTGGTGAGGAGTCTATTTTATAAATTTCTTGGCATAAACAAGTGAGTGCCTCCAGAAATGCATCAATTTGCTGAAACTGTTCAGTATGTGTTGCATCAATTCCTGGAGCATTGTATTTCACCAGTGCTTCCAGTGCAATGTGGACCTTTTTTCTTTATCATATGGTACCATCTGAACTTAAGAAACATCAGCCAGTTATTTTTGATACAGTGATTATGTGTATACATTCCAACTTCTTCTGATGCACTCTGTATCATTCAATATTTTGTCCATAAAATCATTCAATAAATGTGATCCAAAGCTTGAATTTTTACTGCAATTCTTTCAACTTGAGAAGTGGTGAGCATGTTCTTCTCTATTGGTTTTGTAACTCCAGATATTTGCACATTTCATTATAATTCTTTTCTGTGTCTTTTTGAGTTGCCCTTTGACATTTTCTGTTCAGTTATTTTATTTCATTATTTCTTCAGTTGCTTAAGCTTACAACCACCACTCGCTTGTCAGTCGGTTCTACTGTGGTGGCTTGTGTTCAGTATGTACAATGTTTCTTGAAAAGTATAAATCTACAGAACCACTCCTATTGGTGCTAAAATGCAATCTATAGTTTTTTGTAAATCTAGTACTTAGAATTTGAGCTCTAATCAAATTGATGACTTTCCAAAATAAAGTGTTAGTTATGTAAGAATCTTTTTATCATGATATAAAGTTATCTTACTGTTGAGGAATGAAGAGAAAAAGTACTGAGGAAGAATTATACAGTTATAATAAACATGGTACAGTGTTTATATTTGTTAATCATTAACAAACTATATATAAAATATTTTGCATTTGAAAGTATAAAAAATAATGTTTGATTATGTGTTCTATGAGCATGGTGGGGGAAATGGTACTCTTCATATGCTTTTAGAAGGTTTGTGACTATAGACAGGGTCATTTGATGATAACATATGTTTTAAAAAAAAGTATAGTTACCATTGACCACAGGTAGTATAGTGGGTTATAAGTTGGGCTACTAATTACAAGGTCAGAAGGTCAACTCTACCAGCTACTCCATGAGAAAAAGATGAGGTTTTCTGCTCCCAGAAAGATTTATAGCCTCAGAAACTCTTTACAGTGTGTCTATGAGTTGAAACTGACTCAACAGCAGAAGCCACCATCTCCACCATTTAGTTTAGCAATTTCAATTTTAGACAATTGTTGTTGTTGTTAGAGGCCTTGGAGTATGTTGTGTATAGCAACACAGTGCACAACAGAACAAAACACTGCCCAGTCCTGCACCATCCTCATAATTGTTTTACTTGAGCCCATCTACATAATTAGTGTACAGAAATATGTGCACATCTGTACACATGACCAAAGATAAGTGTTATTGGATTTTCAAAATCATTTGCTAGCAAAACTTGGAACAACCAAAATTTCTAAGATTATGGGGTAATCGTAAAAATTATGCTTTGCTTGTTCTGTATAAAACCAAATTAGCAGGAAATAGCTCTTTATACTAGAAATACCTCATATTTTCATTGCAAAGTAAAAATAAAAATAATAAGGTAGTATAGAAACCATGAACTCAATTCATGTCAAACAAAATGAGTAAAAGTAATGAAAGCTGGAAACAAAAGGGAAAGCTCAACAGTAGTTGTAAAATATGGCCTTGGTGATAGAAATGATGCTGGAGATCAAGTGATCGAATTTTTCAAGACAAATGACTTATTTATTGCAACATAAAAGGTGACTAGACACATGAATCTCATTATATGGTACACACAGTTGAAATCAAATTTGATACAGCTGAGGGAGGAGGCAATGAAGAGGCTCAATATCATCAGCAAAACCAAGGTCACAGGCTCACTATCAAACTATCAGTTGCTCACATTTAAGTTCATGCTGAAGAAAATTAAAACAAATTTACAAGAGCCAAAATATCACCCTGAATATATCGCAACTGAATTTAGAGGAAATCTCAATAACAGATTTGATGCATTAGACACCAATGACTGAAGAGTTGTGTGATGGTAGGAAGAACATCATACATTAAAAACAGGAAAGAAAGAAAAGACTGAAGTTGATGTCAGAAGATACTTTAAATGTGATCTTTAGTATGGGGATACTAAAGGAACTGGAAGAAATGAGGAAATCAAACAGCTGAATAAAAAATATCCAAAAACAGCTCAAGGAGACAAAGCAGAGTATTACAGTGTAAATGTACAAAGACCTGGAGTTAGAAAACCAAACAGACAGAACATGTGCAGAATTTCTCAAGCTTAAAAAACTGAAGAAAAAAAATCAAGTCTTGACTTGTAATATTCAAGGATACAATGTACAAAATATTGAATAATGCAGAAAACATCAAAAGAAAATGGAATGAATGCAGAGTGATGGTGCCAAAAATCATTGGCTGATGTTCAAACATTTCAAAAGTTAGTATGCTATCAATAGTCAATAGGACTAAGGAAATAAATCCAAGTTTCTCTGAAGGCACCAAGAACTGTGAAAAACAAGGCACCAAGAACTGATAGAATAAAAATTGAAATGCTTCAACAATTGATGCAGCTCTGGGGGCACTCAGTTGTCTATGCCAAGAAATTTGGAATATGGATAGCTTTCCAACTTATTTGTTCCCATTCCAAAGAAAAGCGATCCAATGGAATGCAGAAATAATCTAACAGTATAATTAATATCACATGTAAGCACATCTTTGGTGAAGATAATTAAAAAATGGCTACTGAAAACCATTGATAGGAAGCTACCAGAAATTCAATTCTGATTCAAAAGAGGATATTGTAAAAAGTATATCATTTCTGACATCAAATGAATCTTGGCTGAAAGCAGGAAATACAAGAAAGATGTTTGTGCTTTCTCTACTATGCGAAAGCATTCAACTGTGTGGATCATAATAAACTTTGGATAACATTGCAAAAATAGGTGTTTCAGAACACTTAATTGTGCTCATAATAAATCTGTACATAGACCAAGCAGCAGCCATATGAATGGAACAAGGGGATACTGAACAGTTTAAAGTATGGAAAGATGTGTTCCAGGGTTATATTCTCTCACCATGCTCATCCAATCTCTATGCTGAACAAACAATCCAAGAAGCTGAGTTCTATGAAGAGAACCTAGCATCAGGATTGGAGCAAGACCCATTAACAACCTTGGATATGTTGATGATACAACCATGCTTGCTGAAAGAGAAGAAGACTTAAAATATTGATGGAGATCAAAGACTACAACCTTCAGTATGGATTTCACATCAATGTAAAGAAACCAAACTCCTCACAACTAGACCAATAAGTAACATCATGATAAATGAGAAAAGATTGACATTATCAAAATCTTTATTTTTCTTGGATCCCCAATCAACACTCATGAAGACAGCAATCAAAAAAAAAAAAAAAAATGAAATTGCATTGGGCAAATCTGTTGCACAAAGTGTTACAAAGCAAAAATGTCAGTTTGAGGATTCAGGTGCACCTAATCCAAGCCATGATATTTTCAATCTCCTCATATGCAAATGAAAGTTAGATAAAGTATAAGGAAGAACACCGTAGAATTGATGCATTTGAATTATGGTGATGAAGATTAATGTTAAAGGTACCTTGGACTGCCAAAAGAACAAATAAATGTGTCTTAGAAGTATAGTCAGATACATATTAAAAGTGAAGATGGTAAGACTTTATCTCTTGTTCTTTGAACATGTTATTAGAAAACATGATATTGGTGGTGGTGGTGCACTGTGGAATGGTTCCAACTCACAGTGACTCTGCATAAGGTGTCCTAGGCTACAAAAATTTACAGGAGCAGAAAGCCTCATCTTTCTCCCATGGAATGGCTAGTAGTTTCAAACTGCTAAGTCACCATGCTTTTTAAAGTGGAGGCTCAATGAAAAATAGGAAAATCACCAGTGAGCTGGTTTAACACAGTGGCAACAACAATGGGATCAAACACTACACTTGTGAGGATGACAAAAGAATAGGCAGTATTTTGTTCCGTTGGACATGGGGTTGCTATAAATTGGAAAAGACTGAATGACACCTAAAAACAACTGCTGCATCTGACAAGTGACTATACTCCATGACCTGCACAGAGAGATTAAACCTGAGTAGGATCTACAGAAGATTAGAAAAAAAGGAAGACACAAGACACAAAATGAAAATAAGTAAAGTTGAAACCAGGTGGGACACAGCACTCTGATGGAAATACTGCGACTCTGACTTAGATTCAGTACGTTTATTATATTACACAAATCAAAGGAGGTTCTGGGGGCAGGGAAAAGAAAAACATCTGGTGTATTGATGCATATAGTAAGTGGGATTTTATCAGAAGAATTTAGTTGCTAGGGAAACAGAGATAGAGCAGCGAGATGTTTTTACAGACTTGAACTGAAGATCATACAGGAAAAAATCTTGCAAGTTCCCTGTCCCCTGAAGCAGCCCTGCAAGTTCTTCATGGGGGCAATGACCTGGGAGTAGCCCGAATTTCTGGACCACAACTGTTCAGTTGCAATCCTTCAGTAAAACTACCCCCACGTTTGAGACCTTCAGCTCAAATTGCTCCCAACAAACAATAGCATAAATATTGATGTTGATATATACATTTTACACTTGATAACATGATATTCTAAAATACATTGCAAACATGTTATCCTTCTCCAGAAATTGGTCCCTCTTGAGAATATGTCTGAAATATGAGAGATGAAGCCAGGACATCCTGGCTTCCAAAGACCATTCTGGCTTCCAACACAGATTGGTTTGTTTGTTCGGCAATTGATGGTGCTTTTAATATTCTCCTCCAACACCATAACTCAAATGCATCAATTCTTCTATGATCTTTTTATTCATTGTCCAACTTTCACATGCATATGATGTTATTGAAAATACCAAGGCTTGGGTCAGCCTCACCTTAGTCCTCAAATTGACATCTTTGCTGTTCAACACTTTAAAGAGGTCTTGAACAGAAGATTTTCCTAATGCAATACATCATTTGATTTCTCGACTGTTGCATCCCTGAGTGTTGAGATTTTATCTGAGCAAAATGAAGTTTTTGACAGCTTCAATCTTTTCTTCATTTATATGAATGCTATTTATTGGTCTAATGGTGAGGATTTTTGCTTTCTTAACATTGAGGTGCCACCCATACTGAAGGCTGTGGTCTTTGGGCTTCATCAGTAAGTGTTGTAAGTTTTCTTCACTTTCAGCAAGCAAAGTTGTATCATATGCATATTGCAGGTTGTTACTCAGTCTTCCTCCTATCCTGATGCCACATGCTTCTCCATATAATCCATCTTCTCAGATTATGTGCACAGTATGTAGACTGAATAAGTATAGTGAAAGAACATAATCCTGACGCACACCTTCCCTAATTTTAAACCATTCACTGTTCTCTTGTTCTGTTTGAACAATGGTTCCTCATGTACACAATTAACTATCCCAGAATACTCATTCTCCACAATGTTGTCTATAGCCTTGTGTGATCAATAAAATACAAGTAAACATCTTTCTACTATTTTCTGCTTTCCGTCAAGATCCACCTGACATCACAATATACCTCTCACGCCCCACCCTCATCTGAATCTGGCTTGAGTCTCTAGAATTTCTCTATCAATATATGGTTGCAGCCACTTTTGCATTATCTTGAGCAAAGTTTTGATTACATGCAAAAATATTGTTTGATGATTTTTGCATTAATAATATTGTTTGATGATTTTTGCATTTCATTTGGCCACTTCTCTTTGCAATGGGCACAAATATGAATCTCTTCCAGTCAATTGGCATAGATGTGTTAGGACCTTCAGTATTTCATTTGAAATTCATACAGTTTGTTGAAAGATTTCAATTTGTATTTCATCAATATTTGGAGTCTGTTGTTTGCCAATGTGTTCGGTGCATCTTGGAATTTTTCCTTCAGTCTTTACTTCTTGAATGGTTTGGCATAAACAATTTCATTTGGTATAGTGACCATGTTCTTTTTTTTTTTTTTTTTAACATTAATCCCTTAATACTTAACAATAACCAGCCCATGGTTATGTTATACTGTTTGCTTCAAAAGAAATTTCTATTCATTTTTGCTTGACTTGAATTAGAGTTGAAATAAGGTACATACATGCATTTGGAGTATATGTCTCATCATATTCTTGTTGCTTGTCATTTTTTTTTTGTTACCCTTTCATTTTAGTTCATTTCATCTATTTGTTTTAAAAACAAAAACAAGTAAAACAATGTCTAATCATGCATCTAGTGAATTCTGCTTCATTTTAAATTTTGAGAATTATGTTTTTTAAAAAGTTACTGTTCATTATGATTTTCTATCAAGTAAGTGTTTTGTAAACTGAAAGCTCCAAATGCTTAAGTAGGTAGAGTCAAGTGTTTGCTTTTCAGGTTTTGAAAATTATTTCCGATGTTATGCTGCATCTTTCTTTCTCCATTATATCCAAAAGCCTATGATGAAAGGTTGACCCATTTTTTTGTGATGCTAAAATTTATCATTGATTTCATTTGTTACCAAACTGATGCACCAATTATAATGCCTCTTCTTCAGTGTTGCATCTTATTTATTTATGGTAAGTTTGACTTTAAACTTTAAATTGATGATTTAAGGACCATGGATAACTGTAGAGTCATTATTGCATGGAGAGTGGCAAAAATAGTGAGTCTCTAATTCTATGATTCCTTCTGTATTTAATAACTATGATACATTATTGATGATATGAAAGAAGAAATATCCCAGACCAACTACTTAGATACTTTGAACACTATCTATTTAGGGAGAGCATGATAAATACATGATTCTTTCTCTTAATTTTTAAAAATTCACCAATTTTAAAAATAATTAGTGCCTAAAACCTCAGCAAAGAGGAGTATCATTATAAACTCATTGATCTTTTACCTATTTAATGTGTTTCACTCTATTACAGTCATTCATCTTTCTGATGTTCAGATTATTCCATCATTGAGTCCCTTCAAGTTTGTTCCTATGCTAGGAATCAAGCTAGCATATTAAATTCCTTGCTTTTGTTGTTGCTGCTGTTAGGTGCCTTCAAGTGAATTCCAACTCATAGTGACATTATGCACAACATTATGCACAACATTATGCAAGTCTTGTTCTACACCATCCTCAGAATCATAGCTAAGGTTGAGCTCATTGCTGCTGTCACTGTGCCAATCCATCTCCTTGGAAATCCTCCTCTTTTTGACTGATTTTCCACTTTACCTTAATATCCTTCTCCAGGGACTGGTCCCTCCTGACAATCTGTCCGAAGTATGAGAGATAAGGAGTCCTGGTGTGGTACTGCGGGTTAATACACTGGTCTGAAAGGTCAGTTTGAACAAGGTCAGCAGTTTAAGGTCATCAGCAACTCCTTGGAACCTGCACTGCTATGCCATATTCTTTTCTTTTTTAAGTTTTTATTGTGAATTGAGTCATAGATAGTTTACATGGGAGAACATCAGTTTTATACTCATCATTTCATTGCAATGATTAAAATCTCCTCTGAGAATCATCATTCAACAGTATTTGCTTCTATTTCCTTTGTTTTTTGTTTTTGTTTTTGTTTTTTATTTTAATTTTGTTTTGCGGTGATATGTACACAAAAACACTCAAGAATATATAATCATTTAAACAATTGAAGGACACATTCTGCAAGCCCGTTTCCTGGTCACCAGCATGTGGACACCAGCACACAGCCTTTCTCTTTCTATGAGTCTAGAGTCCTCAGCAGCTCTATTTCTCCATGCCCTCATCTCTGTCTCCATCTCTGGTTTCACTACTTCTCTGAATAGGGTCTTACATTCCACTCATGCTCTTCTTCCTTGATGGTCCTAGGGTTCTCTCTTATTGGACTGTAAGATTAACTACTCCCCTCTTTTTTATATAAACTTCTACCTTTAGAGTTGTGACAGTTGCAATTTGTCATGATAACAATTACTCACTATTGAATCATAAGAAATATATCCCCATCTCTGTTCACTAGATCCATCTAGACAAGATGAATACTATTCAGTGGGGCTTCTACCTTCCCTCACACACTCTGAAACTAAACTCCCTCTTAAAGCTTTGTAAGCCAGTCACTTTGTGCTTTTATACCCTTCATTTCAGGTAGTCAGTGTCTACATTGCCTGTCCTTATAAACCCTGTATGCAGAGGGGATGGAATTGATACATAATGTGAAGACTTCTGCCCTCTCAGTTGGTATTTTGAGCTACTACATCCATAATTTAAACTATCAACACTCACAGGAGCAGCAGTCAAGAGATCAGACATTGTATTGCATTGGGCAAATCTGCTGCACAGGAACTTTTTAAAGTGTTGAAGAGCAGAGATGTCAACTTGAGGACTAAGGTGCGCCTAACCCAAGCCATGGTATTTTCAATAACCTTATAGGGGTGTGAAAGCTGGACAGTGAATAAGGAAGAGCATAGAAGAATTGATGCCTTTGAGTTGTGGTGTTGGAGGAGAATACTAAAAGTGCTATGGACTGCCAAAATAACCAACAGATCTGTTTTGGAAGAAGTGCAGCCAGAGTGCTCCTTGGAGGCTAGGATGGCTAAGCTTCGTCTCTCATACTTTGGACAGATTGTCAGGAGGGAGCAATCACTGGAGAAGGATGTCATGCTGGGTAAGATGGAGGGTCAGAGAAAAAAAAAGAAGACCCCTAGTGAGATAGATCCGCCAGGTGGCATCATTGATAGCATCAAGTGTGGCAGTGGTAGTGAGGTTGGCCCATGATCGGACATTGTTTCATTCTGCTGTGCATGGGGTCGCTATGAGTCGATTCTGACTCGATGGCACCTGACAACAACAACATCCATAAGTAGAGGTCAAGTTCATCAAATTGTAACAAGTTATACTTTGTTTCCTTTATCATTTTTTTTTTTTTTAATCTTCCTCTAGTCAAGTTCTGATCATCAAGCCATTGATGCTAGGTCAGATGGTTACTATCTAAAAGTTTGGGCATCCTTGTGCATCTACCCTCACTTCATATAAGCTGGAAGCTTGATTCTCAGCTCTAGCCCTCCATGGCTATGTCCTTGTCCAAGGGCTCAGGAGTCCCCAGGTCTCACCACACTTGGATCAACCAGCCTTTCATCTTTCCTCTCTCATCTCCAGGTCAATGGGAGACTATGGAACGTGGTCGAACTCTGCCCATAGCTTCATTGCTGCCTTTCCCCCATCCACTCACCAGAACACCAATGTCACCAGCAAGCTTACATGACTGCTCATGTGTTCCTTTAGAGTTTCAGTCTTAGAGGGGGGTTTGTCCTGAAGGGACTTGATTCCTTGCCTTGATGGCTTTCTGGTGAACAACTTGCTTGTTCTTGTAGTAGCCAATCGTGCTGCTATGTTTGTTTTGGATTTTTCCTGCTGGTCTTTCTTCCAAGAAGTATCTCTGTTCCTCTAGCTGCTCCAGGATGGTCTTATGCCATGTTATTTTGATCCTTTCTGCATCATTCAATATTTTGTCCATAGAATCCTACAATATTGCAAGTTGAGGCTTGAATTTTTTAATCTATTTCCTCAACTGGAGAAATGCTGAGCCTGTTCTTCCCTTTTGGTTCTCTGACTCCAGATCTTTGCATATTTCATTATATTTGACTTTGTCTTCTAGAGTTGACCTTTGACATTTTTCTATTCAGCTCTTTTGTCTCCTCATTCCTTTCATTTGCTTTACCATCTCTACACTGAAGAACAAGTTTCAGAGTCTCTTCTAATATCCATTTGGTCTTTTTCTTCTTTTCTTTATCTTATTAATACCTTTTCTTTTCTTCCTTTATAATGCTCTTGATATAATCCCACAACTCCTCTGGTATTCAGTTTTTAATGTCTAATGCATCAAATCTTTTCTTATGATGATCTCTAAATAAGGTCACATTTTGGCTTTGGGGGACTTGTTTTAATTTTCTTCATCTTCATCTTGAACTTGCATATGAGAAATTGATGGTCTGTACTACAGACTGTTCCTTGCCTTGTTTTAGCTAATGATATGGAACTTTTCCACCATCTCTTTCCACAGATATAGTCAGTTTGATTTTTATGTATTTCATCTGGTGAGGTCCATGTGTATAGTTGTCTTTTATGTTGTTCCAAAAAGGTATTTGCAATGAAGATGTCATTGGTCTTAAAATGTTCTATAATGCAATCTCCAGCATCTTTTTTTATCACTAAGACCATATTTTATGATTACTGATCTTTTCTATTTGTTTCTAATCTTTGCCTTCCAATCACCAGTAATTATCAATACATCTTGACTGCATGTATTGATCAATTTCAGACTGAAGAAATTGGTAGAATTCTTCAATTTCATCACCAATTAGTGGTTGGTGAGTAAATCTGAATAATGCTGGTACTAATTGGTCTTTTTTGCAGACATACAGATCATTTCCTATCACAGACAGCATAGTACTTCAAGACAGTTCTTCAAATGTTCTTTTTGATAATCAATGCAACGCCATTCCTCTTTGATTTGCTATTCCCTGTATAGTAAACCATGTGATTGTCAGAATAAAAATGGCCAATACCACTCCATTTCAGCTCACTACTGCCTAGGATAATGATGTTTATGCATTACATTTCATTTTGGACAATTTCTAATTTTCCTTAATTGATACTTCTTACACTCTATGTTCCAATAATTGATAGCTGTTTACAGCAGTTTCTCCTCATTTTGAATTGTGCCCCATCAGCAAATGAAGGTCCCAAGGGCTTACATTTGAGTCATCATGGTCAACTTTACTTTGAGGAGGTAGCTCTTTCCCAGTCATTATTTTGAGTGATTTCTAATTTGTGGGTCTCCTCTTCTGGCATTGTATCTGACAATAATCTGGAGCTCTTCTTCATGTTTCAATATTACACATTCTGGTGCTGAATGTGTTCCACTGCTCTTCAGAAGGTTTTCAGTGACTAAATATTCAAAAGCACTTGGTCTCTCCTTCTTCCGATTCTATCTTTGTCTGGAAGTTCAGCTGAAATCTGTTCACAACATGTGACCCTACTGGAATTTAAAACACCAGTGGCATAGATTCTAGAGTCACAGAAACATGCAAACTACCAGAGTTAGACAAACTGATGCGTGAGTGGTGGAGTATATTCAACAAGCAATGTGTTTTTTCTGGCACGTTAAGTAAATACCTTGCATTTTTCATATCATAGACTTTCGCTTTAAATATTTCATTGGCTTCTGACTAGATACTTACTAGAGTTTAGGCCTGATAAAATCGGTAGACAGGACATCTGGGGTTTATGAGGTTATAAATGTTTATCAGGTGGTAACATTTGACAGCAATGCAACTCACTCATAAGACATTTGCTCAGCTTCATTCATGGCTCCAATAACAGAGAGGGAGTCTTGGTGTGGTGCTGTAGGATAAGCACTGGACTCCTAACTGTATGTTTGATTGTTCATACCCAATATCTGTTCCATAGATACCCTATACAGGGCCACTATGAGTCAGAACCGACTTAATGGCACTTCACACAACAACAATATGACCCCAAAAGGAAGAGATGATTCTAAATAAATATTTGTTTTTGTTGTTGTTAAGTACCTTCAAGTAGAAACATTAAATCTTTTTTATTACATAAATTAAAAAGTACTGATCAAGGTAATTCTGAGTTATTACCATTGTAATTTTAAATAC
This sequence comes from Chrysochloris asiatica, assembly GCF_000296735.1. NCBI lineage: Eukaryota > Metazoa > Chordata > Mammalia > Afrosoricida > Chrysochloridae > Chrysochloris > Chrysochloris asiatica. The sequence continues at coordinate 20,844,736 of NW_006408563.1, read as the reverse complement.
TTGTTTATCACTTGTTGTATGGAATAAATGCAGCATTTTTCCCCTCATCAAAAAAACAAACAAACAAAAAACAAAAACAGAGTCACAAAGTTCTGGGTAGATTGATACTATTAAATAGTCTATTAATCAACTTCATTATGCTTCAGATTTAATTCTAGGATTCTAAAACATTTTGACATTTTTCTTGAATTTTTGTTTGATCCTCCAAAAGTCAAGACAGTGAATTTTATGTGAACAATGTATGTCATTAATAAAGATAATGTGGTGCTGTAGAATAATCATTGGACTGTTAATCACAAAGTCAATGGTTAAAACCCAATAGTCTCTCCTCAGAGACCCTATAGAGAGTCACTAAAGTCAGAACTATCTTGACAGCACTTAACAACAACAAAGCAGAGAAAATACGAACATATACTTGAGGAAAATATCCTTATATTTGAATCTCTGGAAACAATAATGTGATACGAACACAGCAGTTTTTAAACAGATTAATGAAAATATCTTCCTATGTCATTGAATCTGAAAACCTTTCAAGAATCATCAGATTTGCAATATCCCTTAAATGTAGCTTGAATTTATTCTTTGGTCCCAGTATTATTTTATATGATGACAAAAAGCTTAGGTCCTTTTTTAATGTACAGTTACATTTTTATTGCTATTTTAATATTTATTACAGCAATTTATAAACTGAATTAAAGTATTAGTTACACAGAATATCAACATGTTCCAAAAGCAAATCAGAAATCCAAACAAAATGCAAATCTGAATTTAAATTTTATAGAAGAATATTTCAATATTTAGAATATTTTAGTACTTGTATTAAGGCACTTTGCTTGTATTATGTGCCTACTACTTTAATCAGATCTATAGACAGGAAAGTTTTTAAAAAGTAACTAACCAGTTTTATGTCACATGGTCACTATTATATTCATTAGTAGGCACTACAATTGATCGTCCTATCAGAAATACACAAATTGCAGATATACAAAAGGAAATTGGGATTTCAATGGCAAAAATAAGAAAATTCCAGGGCAAAGTCAGACTTAAACTGTTGAAAAACAGAGACTGTAGTCTATGTATTACAGCTGATTTGGTAAATTTTCTGCAGCATTTTGTTGTATGCAATGATACAAAAATAAATTTTCAAAATGTATAACACTGCCCTTGTAAAAATTCTAATGTTTAAAAGTCAGACTCACAGCATTAGGTTACTTGAATCTAATGACAGAGTCTAGTAATAGTGTCTAAAAATAAGGCTGTTGATTAATGAATGGACTTATTAGTTAAGCACAGAGGTTCTATTCCTCCCTCTCAATCTCTGATACTGCCTCTTTAATTTAAAGTGTCATTTTCTCACTCCTGGGTAATTGTAGCAACCTCTTATTTTGTTGCATGTCATGATGTATCTACTGAAATTCATTCTCCATATTAAACTAACTTTCAGATTACTATTTATTTCTTGCCATGTAGTCAATAAATTAGTTTGAAAGGTCAGAGTCATTCTTAGGTACGTTAAAGCATGGAAATGTATTATAAATTAAAAGAGGAAATTAAGGCAAAATGGTGAACACTTTCAATAGATTTGATAAATAGCCAGAAATTACAAAGATTCACTTTATCTTTAGTGACTCAATTACTTAATGGTGCCTTGAAATTGGCATTTGTGCCATTTGGGACTATTTTTATTGTTTAATTGATGGCAGTGTTTTGGTTAGTTACTCAAATCCTTCTGTAAAAATAGTCTCCAGAAGGCAAAGGACTCTGTCCATTTCCAGCATTATATCTCTAATATAATATAAGCTATCAGCTTAACTACACATTAGAAAAGAGGGACAAAAATAGAATTAAAGAAAATCTGCATATAGAGAGATAGTCTTTATTTGGTACAATCTAACCTTCTTACCAGAAAGACTAACTGAAACTAAGTGTAGACAGAAGAGGAGCATCAATCAAAAACATAATTTATAAGTACAGTTATTTGGCATGAGGTACTTGCCAAATAAACACACACCTCTATTTTTTTTAGGAGAGTTTTTTTGTGTGTGTGTGTGAATTGGGTGAACATCAACTTTACAGTCATCCTATCGTGTTTCGTTTCATTGCAATGATTACAATCCCCTCCATGAATCATCAAATAACCAAAGGTTATACCACTCAGAGCCACCCCCCTTCACAGGCCGCCAGCACACAGCCCTTCTCCCACCCTGAGACCAGTGTCCCCAGATGCTCCATCTATCAATGTCATCGTCTCTGTCTCCATTCTTGGCATCACTGCCTCTCTGGGTAGAGTCCTGCTCTCCGTTCTTCTCACTTGATGGTCCAAGTGACCTCTGCTCCTGGGCTTCAGAATCAATCACTCTCATCCTTTAGTCAAAAAAAAATCTACTACTGTATTTCTTACCCTCACAGTCAGTCCTGATGACAATTATTCACTATTGTACCACAAGCGTCTTACCCCCATTTCCTTTCACTAGCAAGGTCCCAACAGATTGGAAATCATTCAGTGGTGATTCTACTTTCCACCATCCCATCTGGAACTAGGCTCCCAATTGAAAGCTTGTAAGACAGTCACTTCTTGCCTTTATAGGCCCCACCATTATGGGTAGCCAATATCTAAGTTGACCATCCCTGTCAACCCTGTGTACCAAGGAGGTGGGAGTGATCCTCGCTTTAAAGATTTGTTCCCTTTTTTGAGCTACTACATCCATAAGTATAGGTAAAATTCATCAAAGTGTAGCAGGTTACTGTTTTTTATTTTCCCCCTCTTTCTTCTTCTAGTTGAGTTCAGATCATCCAGCCATCAAAGCCAGGTCAAGTGGGTACAATCTGCACGTATGGGTATTGTTGTGCATTTCCCCTCTCTTCATATCAGCTGGATACTTCACTCTCTGCTGTATCAATCTTATTTGATTGTTCTTGTATTAGTTTCCTGACTTCTTCCTTGCTTTCTTCCATCCCTTTACAGAGCATTTGAATTTGTTTCCATATCATTCTTCTGAATTCCTTCTCAGGCAAATCCGAAACATGCTCTTCCTCTTCTGGGGAGCCTTTGTCTGGCTCCAGCTCATTTGTCTTAGTTACTCTTTCCTGTTTTGGACATATTTTGAGATCTTTTCTTGTTTTTTGTTTGTCATTTCCAGTGGTTATATGTTTTTTTTTTAATGATTAAATGGATGTTTGTTGTTGTGTAATTAAGCTTACTGGGTGTCTCTTGGTGGATATGATTAGGAGATAGGCTTCCCTTTTCACATGTAATGCTTAGCAACTGTTATTGGCTCTTGTGTCAACGGTAGAATATTATGGGTTATGCTTGTAGCTTGGCAATATGACCACGATCATGTGATCATGTCTGAGGTAAAATTACTAAATTAGAAAAAAACATACAGACTATATAAAACATATCAAAGTTCTAAAACGCAGAATTAATTATAACATTATATTGTATAGTATACTTATAAATTCTTTTTTGGTGCCCTCTGGATTCTAGAGGGTCTCTTGGGATTGTGCTTTCTTGCTCATGGAATTTTGATGACACATTAGACGTCAGTTTCTAAACAAACATTATTGTGTGTAACAGAAGGGTGTTTTTTCCCTTAAGTAATATAGTCTCAGTTTTTCTTCTCCTGATGTGGCATCTGGGATTATATGTTGCTCACATGCTGGGATTTTTACTGGAATATATTGAAGAGGGAATTGAAGGACAGGGTATAACAAAGCTTGTTGTTCCTCAAGCTTTTTAAAATTCAGAATGTTTTTAGTAGAAAACTCACATAATGTACCTATCAATTTGATGAATTTGGCATATCATGTTTTGATATTGGAAAGAAACAAGGGAAGGAATGAAGGAACAATGAAAGGAGGATAAAGAAAATGAGTTCTCACCAGAATGTGCAGTTATACTGACAAAATAATAAGATGTAATTATTTAGCATAAAAAATAGAAAATAAAGTGAAGAAAACTTAAATAATATTACTGATGACACAAATTTAGATATTTCTAAATACTGTGATATTTGGAAACAAGAAGTATTACATGAAAAACTGCTGCCAAGTATCACCAAACACTTGAATCACCCATTATTTGGATATGTGTGTGCTCCTTCTCAGAAGTACAGTCAGAATATAAACAGATATACAGCAAGAATCCACACTTCTCTGTCAATTTGTCATACTTCCTTATAGCTGTGATGCTGGAAACTATGCCACCAATATTTTAAATATTGGCAGGATCATCCACTGTGAACAGGTTTTAGTGGAGTTCCCAAACTAAGACAGACATGGAAAGAAGGACAAGTGGACACTTCAAAATGGTTAGCCACTAAAAACCTTGTGAAAAGCAGCAGAACATTGTCAGATATAGTGCCAGAAGATGAATCCTTCAAGTTGGAAGGTACCCAATATACCATTGACAAAGAGCTGCCTCCTCAAAGTAGAGTTGGCTATAATGATGTTGATGGAGGAAAGCTTTCAGGACCTTCATTTGCTGTTGGAACACAACAAAATGAGGAGAAACAGTTGTAAATACCCATTAATAATCAGATTATGGAATGTATAAAGTATTAATCTAGGAAAATGAGAAGTGGCAAAAAATGAAATGGAACACATACAGATCAATATCTAGGATTTTTTGTTGTTGTTGTTGGTTCAACACATAGCAACCATATGCACAAGAGAATACAACATCACCCAGTCCTGCCCCATCCTCACAATTGTTGTTGCACTTAAGCCTATGGGTGTGCCTATCCATCTCATTGGGAGTCATCCGCTTTTTCAGTAACCCTTAACTTTACCAAGCATAATGTACATTTTCAGGAACTCGTTTCACCTGATAACATGTCCAAAGTATGTGACATACAATCTCACCATCCTGTGTAACTGGACTGCAAACCAAAAGGTGTCTAAGGAGCACTCTCTACTTTGTACACTGGTTGTACATCTTACAACACAGACATGAATGATGAATGTTCTTCTGGCAGTCCATGGAACCTGAAATATTCTTCTCCAACACCAAATCTCAAATATATCAATTTTTCTATAATTTTCTTTCCTTATTCATTGTCTAACTTTCACATGCATTTAAGACCATTATAAACATCATGGTTTAGGTCAGGCCTACTTTAGTCCTCAAACTGATAACTTTGCTCTTGAATACTTCAAAGAGGTTTTATGCAGCAGATTTGCCTAAAACTACATCATTTGGGACTAATGGTGTGGTGCTGTAGGATAAGTACTTGACAGCAAACCAAAAGGTTGGTGGTTCAAACCTGCCACCTGCTCCTTATAAACCCCTGTACAGTGTTGCTATGGGTCAGACTTGACTTAGAAACACTAAAAAGAAAAAGAAAAAGAAAAAAAAAAACATCATTTGATTCCTTGACTGCTGCTTACATGAGTGCTGATTTTGGATCCAAGCAAAATGAAGTCTTTGACAACTTTGAAAACTTCTCCAGCATCGTTTCTATCACTAAGGCGCTGTTTTGCAACTACTGATTCTTCCTCTTTGTTTCCAACTTTTGCATTCCAATCGCCAGTAGTTATCAATACATCTTGATTGCATGTTTGATCAATTTCAGACTGAAGAAATTGGTAAAATTCTTCAATTTCATCATCACTGGCCTTGGTGATTGGTGCGTAAATTTGAATAATAGTAGTATTAACTGGTCTTCCATGTATGCATATTGATATTATCCTTAAACATTGATCTTCATATGTTCTTTTTGATGATGAATGTGATGCCATTCCTCTTCAATTTGCCATCCCCGCCATAGTAAAACATATGATTGTCAGATTCAAAATGGGCAATGCCAGTCCATTTCAGCTCACTACTGCCTAGGATACTGATGTTTATGCATTCCATTTCATTTTTGACAATTTCATGGATTCATACTCTATACATTTATTGTTCTGATTATTAATGGATGTTTACAGTTACTTCTTCTTGTCTTATGGCTCTGGCTAAGGATTCCAACACAATATTAGATAGGAATGGTGATTGAGGGCATCCTTGTGTAGTTCCTATTTGCAAAGGGAATACTTTCAATTTTTCTCCATTGACTGTAATGTTTGCTATTGTATTTGTATATATGCTATTAGTTATGTTGTGGAATTTCCCTCCAATTCTTATTTTGTTGAGTGTTTTCATCAAGAATTAATGGAGTTGGAACCATTGTAATCACACCTAACAAAAACAACAGCAACATGTTTGCCAATCATTCTATTTAGTAAGTTTTGCTACATTGTGTATACAGTGAGACTTCAAAAGGTTTATGGGAAAATGCAATGAAAATATAATGTAATTTTTCTACAGACTTTTAAAAACTCCCTCATATATTCTAAAAGAACAAAAAGAAACACCCTCATTCCATAACAAAAGAAACAATATTGAATCACATGAATAATTCCATCATAGGTCACCTATGTGTTCAAGACATTTGTTATTTCATAAATTAGAAATACCATTAGCATTAGAATTACTGAAGGCAAATCAACAGATTATATAAGGTTGTTTTAGCCCATAGTCTCTCATTTTCTTTACAGACATTAGACTTAAGGTATCTGGGATAAGAGTCATTCTTATTTTTTCCAAACATCCATACTCAGAACAAGATTTTCATTAACAAGCAAAATAGCTATTTAACATTCATCCCACTGCATGTCATACTAGTTTGCTTCAAAGCAGCAAGACGGTCTCAGAAACATTTTTTTAGATTTTTTTTTCTAAAGTCAAATATTGTCCCAATGGTTGAAAGAATTTATAATTAAATGGGAAATATCTCAAAAAAAGTCCAGGAGAGACCATTATTAAGTCATATTCTATACTTTTAGTGTTATTTAGCCCTAAGGAATGGCAATGGTTGAATTCAGACAATAGGTATAAAAAATCTCCATGTCTCTATTAATTTAATGACTGGGAATTTTAGATATCCAATACAGATTTAGATATCCAATACAGAAAGCTTTTGCTTAATTATCTGGTTATGAATATTTAACATAAAAGAAGTATTTCCATTTGAATTGTTGAGAGGATTAAGTGAAATGTGTATAAAGCATCTAAACAATATTATAACCGGTGAAACTTGTCAGGGTCGTGACTCAACTGGATTGCCTCACAAATTTTCTGCCTTTCATAGGTTGCAATCTTTCCACTTTTCTCTTGCCCATTTTTAATGACATCTGAAGATGTTGCTGTGCATAAATGAAAAAACAAATCCATTGCCACCAAGTCAATTTTGGCTCAGAAGAACTCAACAGGCCAGACTAGGACTGTCCCATGGCATTCCAAAGTAGTAATCTTCATGGAAACAAACTGCCTCATCTTTCTTTAGTGGTGAAGTGGTAGATTCAAACTGCCAAAATTTGGGTTAGCAAATGAGTGCGTAACTATTATACCAGCAGCTATCACTCATAGTTAGCACTTGATAAATCACACTGGCATAAATAAAAATCATACCATTCCCATGGACAATATTACAACACATCTGCCACTTTTATTTATTTCCTAAACAACATCACAACAAATTTACAGAACAATTATGTCTAAAAGCTCTAATCCATATTATCCAATAATACCAGAACATTAACGGCATATACGGCTTTAAGTATATATTGTTGTTGTTGTTGTTAAGTGCTGTTGGGTTCGTTATGACTCATAACCACCGTGTATAGGGATTTTAAGGCTGTAAATATTTACAGGTGCTGAAAGCCTCATCTTTCTCTCCTGGAGTGGCTGGTAGGTTTGAGCTGCTGAGTTAGTGATTAGTAGTCCAGTGCTTATCCTACATAGCCACATGGGCAACAATTTTTTGAAGTCAAACAATAAGTTTTTCCATCTGGAACTGAAAGGATTAAAAATTATAGAAAGGGAAAAAGGCCAGTTTTAAAATTATTATCTGTAATAATATTTCAATAATCTCTTTTACATCTAGCAATGGAACCTCATACACAGGAAAAGAACACATGGCATATACCTCTTAAAATGCAGCGACTGATAACAAACCTTGATCTTAGCTACAGAATCCTTGGATGTTTAATTTACTTCATTATGGCACTGGCACATTTCTCCATACAAGTTATTGAAAACTTTGTACTGTCTTGCACATCACATCTAATAATACCAAAAGGAATCTGGTATGATTATAATGAACACCATATGAATTAATAATATTGGACTACTTCTTGAAATTTTAATGGCTCCATCTGTCTCTTAGTTCGTGTGAAATAATTAATACTCCCTTGCTTTCTTGAGACAGTAATTTATCCATCCTAGCCTCTGATCGTTATCTGTGTCCCTGAACATTGAAACATTTGAGTAAAGAGTTAAGAGAGGGTATGGAATCTGCATCCTTCCTCTTTAATTACCTAAAGACGCAACAGCCCCACAATGCCAGCTTGATTCTAATTTATGATAGTCAGTCCCAAGTAGAATAGGATAACAGAGAGATGGGAATAAGTTCAGTGAACATAACAAACACAGAATTAATGATATTGTGACTGTGTGCCATTGATTCAATTCCAACTCATAGAAATCCTATAGGACAGAACAAAACTGCCCCATAGGGTTTCCTAGGCTGGATTTTTTATGGGAACAGATCACCAGACATTTCCTCCAGCAAAATAGCTGTTGAGTTCAGACTACTGACCATTCAGAAAGCAACTGAACACTTAATTATGCAGTTCACCAACAGGACTCTTTTGATTAGTGCTACTTCGTTAAACAACTATATTTTTTAAAGTGATGTGAGTCAAGCGACTCTATTATATGTCCATCTGAGGCTCATATTATCAAAATATTATTTGTTGTTGTTGTTAAGTGTTGTTGAGTAGGTTCCAACTCACAGCTAACATGTATAAGGTTTCTGAGGAGGAGCAGGTGGGTTTGAACTGCCGACCTTGCAGTTCAAATTGACCTTGTGGTCCATGCTTATCCCACAGCACCACTGCCATATATTTATATAATGTAATGTTTGGTCCTATAAATTTCTGTTCTTTGACTCATTTTTTTATACTTTGATTTAAACATTTATAGTTATGAAAAGCATAATGCTCATCCGAAGACTGTCGAAGATGAGAATCTGACTCTGTTAGGGGGTGAATGAAAAGTTCTATTGGAGATCAATACAGCTCTAGTCAGAAAGACTGCACAGACTATACACAAAAACTTGGAAAGCCAGATGAAATAGATTCAGAAGATGGGTACTGAAATGTGAGCTTCAGATAAAGGGATAAATTAGAGGATCAAGTGCTTACCAGAAAAAATAATTGGACTAAAAGGAAGAAAGGAGGGGACTTCCGATTTGGGGTGGCCACTATGACCCACCACAATCATTTTGAAGGAAGTGAGCAGATTGAGATAAAGGAGAACATGCCTGTTGCAGAAACCTTTGGTTGGTAGATGATGCATGGAGGGGATTGTAACCATGGCAATGAAATGATGTACGATAGGATGAATGTAAAGCTAATGTTCTCCCATGTAAACTATCACATAATTCACAATAAAACATTAAAAAAAAAAGGTACCTTGTTGTTGTTGCTGTTGTTGTTGTTATTGTTAGGTCTATAGGACACTATGTACAACGGAACTAAACACTGCATGGTTCTTCACCAGGCTCACAACGTTGCTATATTTGAGCCAATCACGGCTTCCACTGTGATAATCCATTTCATTGGGGCTTTTCCTCTTTGTCTCCAACCATCCACTTTAACAAACATGATTTCCTTCTCCAGGGACAGTTCTCTCCTGACAATATGTCTGAAGTATGAGAGATAAAGTCTGGTCATCCTGGCTTCCAAGGAGCGCTCTGGCTGTACTTCTTCCAATGCAGATCTTTCTGTTCTTTGGCAGTCTCTGGCACTTTAATATTCTCCTCCAACAACATAGCTCAAACACACCAATTATTCTGCTGTCTTCATTATTTGCTGTGCAACTTTTGCATGCATATGAGGTTATAGAAAATACCATGGCTTGGGAAAGGTGCACCTTAGTTTTCAAACAGACATCTTTGCTCTTCAACATTTTAAGGAGGTCTTTTACAACAGATTTGACTAATGCAATGCAGTGTTTGATTTGTTGACTGTTTCTTCTATGTGTGTTGATATTTGATCTAAATAAAATTAAGTGTTCAGGAATATTCATACTTTGCAATGTTGCCCATACATAGCTTGTCATGATCCACACAATCGAAAGCCTTTGCATAGTCAATAAAGCACAGGTAAGCATCTTTCTGATATTCTCTGCTTTCAGCCAAGATCATTGGATATCAGCAATTTTAAAGTGTTGAAGAGCAAAGACGTCAGCTTGAAGACTAAGGTGTGTCTGACCCAAGCCATGGTATTTTCAATAACCTCATATGAATGTGAAACTGGACATTGAATAAAGAAGACTGTAGAAGAATTGATATTTTTGAGTTATGGTGTTGGAGGAGAATATTGGAAAGTTCCATGGGCTGCCAAAAGAGCTCACAGATCTATGTTGGAATAAGTGTAGCCAGAGTGCTCCTTGGAGGCCAGGATGGCCAAACTTTGTCTCTCATATTTCAGACATATTGTCAGGAGGGACCAGTCACTGGAGAAGGATGTCATGTTTTGTATGGTGGAGGGTCAGAGAAAAAGAGGAAGACCCCCAGTGAGATGGACTGGCAAAAATGGCAGCATCAATAGGCTCAAGCCTAGCAACGATAGTGAGGTTGGCCCAGGATTGAGCAGTAATTCATTCTACTGTGCATAAGGTCACTGTGAGTTGGTACCAACTCGATGGCACCTAACAACAACAACAACAACTTACTCATCGTTGTTATTTTGGTGCTGACATTTTGAAGCCTGTGGACAAGATGTTGTTGTTGCTAAGTGCTGTTGAGTCATTTCCGACCCATAGCGACCCTGTATAGGGCTTCTGAGGACCAGCTGGTGAGCTTGAACTGCCGACCTTGCAGTTCAAATGGCTTTGCAGTCTGGTGCATTAACTCACAGTGCCACACCAGGACTCCTATGGACAAAATAAATAGGTATATATTGGTAAATATTTATACATATATCATATCTTGAAATCCTTTCTGACGTGCAAAAACTGCCACAAAATGATCAAGCCAATGAACCACTGATTGAGACCATCAAGCTCTGAATATGGGTACATTAGTTCATAAAGGGAGTTGAATTAAAATATGCTCCTGAGTCCAGCTCAGACACAGAGTGCTTCTTTCAGTTCATCCTGGTGGGATCCAGGAACAATGGTTGATTCCACATAGTCAAAAGTTGCCATTGAGGCCTACTCAATAGGGGTGTATTATTGTACCAAGTTGATGGTGAATGAATCAATAGCTTCTAAGGTTATATCCCATGCATATTCAGACACTGGAAGATATCTGTTATAGATTGATATTTTCCCCAAAATATATATGTCAATTTGGCTGGATCATAATTGTCAGTAGTTTGGCAGTTACCTAATGATGTAATCTGGCAGTTTTGTGATGATTCCTCATGTTGTAATCTGAAATGATGAACCAATAGGAAGATTAAAGGTGGGCTGCAATACTTCTACTGCCATCACAACCTTGATCCAACATAAAGGAGTTTCCCAGGGGTGTGACCTGCAACACTTTTCATCTTACAATACATGAAAGGAGAGAGAAATGAGCCATGAAAGAAAGACCTAATGCCACTGAAAAAGAAAAGGCAGGAGTTGACTGTATTCTTTGGATATAGGATCCCTGCATTATGAAACTCCAAGGTCTAAGGAAAGGTTGATTACAAGATACATGGAAATTTCCAAGGAATGCTATGCTTACAGATGAAAGGAGACAAGGACTTTCCCCAAATCTGGCAAAGAGCAAGTCTTTCCCTTGAGCCAGCACTCTGAATACAAAGGTCTAGCTTCTGAAACTGTGAGAGAATACATTTCTGTTTGTTAAACAGAATATCTTGTGATATTTCTGTTATAGCAGCACTAAAAAACTAAGATATTATCTCATTGGTCTGGTGATGACTGTTATTTATATGGATGTGGTGAGATTGAATGCAGTAAAGAGTAACAACCTTACTTCACTTCCACACTTATGGAGTTGTACAGATTAATCTACCCATAATTGTTCATTTAAACCTACAATACAAAGAGTACTGTATAGGTGCTTTGAAAATTCTTTAGTTAGCTCTAATTGGACAAACTTATTTAGTACAGTAAGGATTGTGTTAAGTCTTTGGGAAAACTAAGACCAAGTTTTGTTTTGATATAAAGAGGCCATTTACCAATGGAAAATCTAGTCATAGTGAGTTTCTGAAATAATAAACTATATCTCCACTGCTCTGTATCCATATATTAAGATAAACCCAGTCACCTATGAATATTTATAGGTTTAACAGAGCATGTTTCCTTCTATGCATCCGTACATGCTATAAACATGCATACAGTAAAACTTACAGGGGACAAAGTTGTGAAACTTCTTAAACCATAATCAAATACTTTAAAAGAATGAGCCACTGGGCCTGGAAATTAGGACCATATTCTTAGAGGTTATCAAAGTTGTCATAAAATAGTCTACAGAGACAATAATATATATCCAATTTTGGTGAGCAGGAGCACTGTGGTCCTAAAAACTTCTGAGCAACCATGTAAGAAGCAACGGTTTATGTCTTCCCAGCTGGAGCAAAGAAGAGTGAAGAAATTCAAAGATGAATGGAAACAATTCACTCAAGGGCCTATTGGATCACACAAACCCCAGCCTTCATGACCTTGAGTCCAGAAGAATTAGATGGTGTCTATTTACCAATAGCAACTGTTTGAAAGGGATCACAGTTGGAAGAAGAAAATGTAGAACAAACCTCAAAAAAATAAAAAAATAAATAAAAAGACCAGGCTTACCGGTCTGAGAAAGCCTGGCAGAACTCCCAAGACTATCTGTCTTAGATCTCTTCAATTCTCGAACCAAATCCATCCCCACAACTCAGTATTCTGTCAAACCACACCTAGGATTATAAAATGATCAATAACATCAGAGAGACATGCATTCCTGAAAACAACTAACCATACAAGGTCAAAAGGGCAGCATTTTCCCAGAGATAATGTTCAGAAGACAGGAAGAAACAGGAGAGAAGGGATGAACCTTAAACACACAGAGTGGAAAGAGTACTATTACATTGTGGGGTTCAGCAGTTTCTGAAGAATCCTAGAATCCTGTAGGGATCTACTAATTTCAGATACAGGAAAGACAAGAATAGCTTCTTTTGCTTTAGGACCAATAGAGATCCTTTTTGCAGAATTTAGGTGACCCAAATATTTAACTGAAGACTGAGGTATTTGTAATTTTTTCTTTGGAAACCTTATATTTACCAGCAGACACATGTTTTTAAAAAACTACACTATTCTCAAGGCAGGCCTGCTGGGATACTGAGGAAATTGGGAAATCATCAATATATTGCAAGAACATGTATTTGTTTGTAAACAGTAAAGCTGCAAATTCACATGCAGGATTTGAGGAAAATGTGTGGAAGACACAGTAAATCTTTTGGACATTACAAAAGAGGTAAATGTCTGATTTTTGTTAGTAAAAACAAATAAATATTACCTTTCAGAATGCTCAGGAATACTGAAAAAGGCACTGAGAAGATTCACAGACATAAAGTAAGATGCACCTGTTGTTGTTGTTGTTGTTGCTATATGCCATAAAGACAGTTCAACCCTGTATAAGGTTTCCAAGAAGTGGATGGTGACTTTGAACCGCCAACCTTGTGGTTCAAACCCATCTTTCAGGCCAGAAAATTATCCCAGAGTGCCACAGGAAGGGGCATTGGAAAGTAATAAATGAGGATTAGAAACTACTGGGAATTTAGAAACAATAGAGTTGTTTTCATACATAATCTAGATTTATCTTCTGCTCCTGTTTATTTATTTATTTTTTGTTTGACCTGAAAACAGGAGTATTATAAGAATTGGTACACAGGACAGTTACATTTTTATGATGAGAAACAGTTGTTTTGCTTCTCCTTTGAGTGAATACTGGAGACTTTTTGGTAGAAGTTCGTATAAAACTATTTGAATTTTAATTGATTCTGTTAACAAAACTTGACCTAGATCTATGAGCGTTGTGTCCCATACATTTTCAGGGACTGGGAAAACATATCAGAAGGGAGAGAGGATTAGGCTGAGTTTAATTTTGAAGAGACATACCAAGTAATTGCATATAGCAAATGGCTTCTTGAATATTGTCTCATTCAAAGTCTGTCTGTGTTGATTAGGGATATGAGACAGACTCAGTAATATTCCCTCTTTTTCATTAAATCTCATTACATTATAAATTAAAATTATATTTTGACAAAAAATCTCTTCCTTGTAGATTTTCAGGGTTATCAGAACTGAGCTAAAAGGGAATATGTAATCAATAGGATTAGATGATATCGTGACAGATTGTAAATAAGTCAGTGTTTGTTCCTGATTGGTAGGTAACAGACAGAGTGGCGCAAATACAATGAAAGTATGGCAAAGGTCTCCTTTAATAAGTACTTTCTCTTTTTATATTAAGAGCCACCAACGGGCAAAGTTTCCTTGAGTATTGATTGTGGATTCAAGCAAAATGAAGTTTTTGATATTTTGTAGCAAAAGTAGGGGAGTGATTGACTTTGCTGTCTAGGAGCAGAGGTCCCTGGGACCATCAAGAGAGAAGAGCGGAGAGTGGAACCCTACCCAGAGAAGCAGTGACGCCAGTGATGGAGGCAGAGAGGAAGAGATGATGACGTGGAGAGCCGCTTGGGACTTTAGACTCAGAGAAGGAGAGGGGCTGTGTGCTGATGACCGGGGTAGGGGGTGGGAGGTGGGGCAGGCTTGCAGGGTATACCCTTTGATTGGTTGATGATGCATGGAAGGGATTGTAACCACGGCAATGAAACGATATACGATAGGATGAATGTAAAGCTAATGTTTTCCCATGTAAATTATCACATAATTCACAATAAACTTTTTTTTTTAAATGAAGTCTTTGACAATTTCAAAATTTCTCCAGTTATCATATTTTTATTGGTCCAGGTGTGAGGAATGTTGTTTTCTTTACATTGAGGTGCAATCCATATTGAAAGCTGTGGTCTTTGATCTTCAGCAAATGTTTTAAGCCCTCTTCTCTTTAAGCAAGTAAGGCTTTATCATCTGCACATCACAGGTTGTTAATTAGTCTTCCTCCAAATCTTATGCTATGTTCTTCTTCATATAATACAGCTTTGTGCACAGACTGAATAGAAATGGTGAAAGGATATAACTCTGGTGTACATTTTTCCTAAGCTAAACTGTTTAGTATTACATTGTTTTGTTTTAACAATTGCCTCTTGTTCTATGCACAAGTTACTCATGATCCCAATTAAGTGCTCTGGAATACCCATTATTTGCAATGTTACCCATAGTTTGTCATGATCTACACAGTCAGCAACCTTTGCATAATCAATAAAGCACAAGTGAACATCTTTCTGGTATGCTCAACTTTCAGTCAAGATCCATCTGACATCAACAATGATATCCTGAGTTTCATGCCCCCTTCATAATCCAGCTTGATTTTCTGGAAGTTCTCTATTGATGAACAGTTAAAACAACATTTTAATTATCTTCAGCAGAATTTTACTTGCATGTGATATTCATGATATTGTTTAGTTATACTTGATTGTAGTTATAAACATTTGTTCCTGGAAGCAAATTATTTACATATTGATGTATTCTTCCCATAAATGGCTTATGTCTTTTACTTTTGCTTCCATGAAATACATGTAGGCCCATCTTTTTTTTTTTTAATTTTTTTTTTTTTTTTTTGTGTGTGTGTGTGTGTGTGTGTGGATTGTTTTGTGTGTGAATTGAGTGAAAGCTTATAGAGCAGATCATTAGTTTTACATTTTAAAAATCATATACTTTGCTTCACTACAATGACTGCAATCCCCTCCATGTACTAGTTGACATTCTTCACCTCTATTCACTTTGACTATTGTGTTCTTCACTGTGTCTCCCTCTATTTTCATCTTTCTTTTAGTAACCTCCTCTTATTATATATTACCTGCTATATCACTCATGTTAACATGTGTCTACTCTCTAGACTATGAACAGTTTTTCCTTCCCACTTCCCCTATAACAAACATTGAAGGATTATGTAATTAAGAAAGCCTTTTCTTAATTTTTTAACAATATTGATCTCATATAATAGCTGCTTTCTTTTATGATTGACTAATTTTATTCAAGATAGTGTACTCCAGAATCATCTATGTTTTGAGGTGTTTTGCAGATTCACCGTTATTCTTCATTCAAAGTTGCGTAGTATTTCATCATGTGCATGTGCTAAAGTTGATTTAATCCTTTTTCTGTTGATTGTATCCTTCTTCTATTTAGACTGTTTCTATTTTTCTGATGTGCCTCATGTAGGTAGCGTATTGAAGGACCTTGTTTTCTTATCAGTTCTGCTCTGTTTCTTTACTGCTTGATTTCTTAACTGCTGATTCCATGAGTGTTAATGGTTGATCCAACAAGAATGAAGTCCTTGATAATGTCAATCTTTTCTCCATTTATAAGAATGTTGTTTATTGGTTGAGTGATGAGGATTTTTGTTTCCTTTACATTGAGATGCAATCCATACCAAAGGCTGTGCTCTTTGATCTTCATCGGTAAGTATTTTAAGTCTTCTTCAATTTCAGCAAGCAAGGTTGCATCATCTGCATATTGCAGGTTGTTAATGAGTCTTCCTCCAATCCTGATGCCACATTTCTATTCATCTCACCCAACTTCTTGGGTTATTTGCTAAGCAAACAGGTTGAAAGAGTTTGGTGAAAGAATACAATATATTTCTGGTATTCTCTGCTTTCAGCCAAGAGCCATCAGACATCAGCAATGATATTCCTCGTTACATGTCCTCTTCTGAATATGGATTGAACCTCTGGAAGTTTTCTGTCAATGTATGGTTACAATCATTTCTGTGTTACCCTTAGTAAAACTTTACTGGCATGGGATATCAAAGATATTGTCTGAATATTTCTGCATTCTTTGGTTCACCTCTCTTTGTAATTTACACAAATGTGGATCTCATTCAATCAGTTGGCCAGATAGAAAAGTAAGAAATAAAAGAAAGGAAAATTAAACTATTTAAGAAGAAAAAAAAATAGAGAGTTATAAAAGAGAAGATAAGAGAGGAAATGATAAGAAAAAATTTTAAGTTGTTTTTAGAAAAACCAGAAAGAGGAAAGATGAAAAGAGAGAGTAAAGAGTAATAATAATAATAATCCAAAGAGGGAAAAAAAAAGAGGAGAAATGAAAAACAGAAGAAACAAAAACTAACAAAACAAAACATAGATATAAGGATAAACTTCAAAGAAATGTAGGGAGAAGAAGAAAGAAAGTAATGTGAATGAGCAAAGAAAAACAATTAAACAAGAAAAATATCACATAGTTCTAGAACCAATCATTCCTGAATCCAGACAGTTGGCCACCTCCTCACATTGGCGTGACTCCCAACCACATGACTCTGAACTCCTGGAGAGCAGGGTCTATGCTGTATGGATGAGGGTGGGAAATGGCCACACCTCTGGTCACCTGGAAGCATGGAGAAAAAGAGAGAATCATGAATTTCCTGTCCTAGGTGCAGATCTGCTCTGCCAGGCCTTCTTCTGTTGCCAAAGCTGTTTAATAAAGTCATCCACTTGTATTTCTATTATAGCTGCAAGATGGTTGTATTGTGTCTGGCTGGCCATTCACAAGTCAGTCTCACTAGCTCGCCTCCCGGCAAGCACTCAATTCATTTCTCTAATTTCCTCTGAAGTTCAGGGTTCTGGACTTTTTCATTTGGTATCTGTTTCCTTTGGTCTCTTGTATTTCTCACCATCCTTGTCTGTCATGAGTCCCTCCTGGTTGAAACTTCTCTGTATAAAAGGCTAAGCTACTAAATGATGAGGGAAAGGAAATATTCTATGCAAATATTTTTGACCTTCAATTCCAATTAAAAAGTATTAGGAAAACAAAACAAAAATATATGAAAATTAAAGTTTAACTTTGTCTGAACTGGCAGTGGCACCGCAACAGGGAATATTATGACCCAATTGGGGACTTGTTTTGAAATGGTGAAAGGAGCTTTAACTGCATGTCTTAGGTATCCACTGTGGCCATAATAGAGATAGCAAAAGTGGATGATTTTATCAAACAGAATTTTATTGTTTCACAATTTAAGGGACTAGAAGTCCAAATTCAGAGCATCAGCTCTAGAGAAAGTCTGTCACCTTCAGTATCAATAGATCCAGCATGCCTTGGAGGTCTCCATGTATCTTGTCTTCAATTTTTCCCTGGATCACAGTACAGGGACTGCCGATCCAAATGATTTACTCCATTCCTTACTGTTCTTTCTCAGTGGCACAGTTGTTGTTAGGTACCATCGAGTCAATACCGACTCATAGCGACCCTATGTATAACAGAACAAAACACTGACCATTCCTTGGTGAACCTCACAGCTGTTGCCTCACTTGAGCC
>NW_006408563.1:20807286-20826173 GCF_000296735.1 Chrysochloris asiatica | reverse complement strand
TTTTTTACTGAGTCTTTGGGGTTTTCTATTTATAGGATCATATTGTCTGCAAATAGAAAGAGTTTTATTTCCTCTTTTTCAATTTGGATGCCTTTTATTTCTGTATATTGCCATATAGCTCTGGCTAATACTTCCAAAGCTATATTGAAAAGGAGTGTTGACAAAGGGCATCCTTGTCTGTTTCCCATTCAGAGAGGGAAGGCTTTCAGTTTCTCTCCATTGAAAGTGATGTAGGCTGTTAGTTTTGAATATATGCTCTTGATTATGTTAAGGAAGTTTTCTTCAATTCCTACTTTGTTGAGTGTCTTTATTAGGAATGGATGTTGGATTTTGTCAAATGCCTTTTCTGCATCAATGAATATGATCATGTGGTTCTTTTACTTTTTCTTATTTATTTGGTAGTTTACACTGATTGTTTTTTTTAATGTTGAACCATATTTGCATCCATTTTATGAGACCCAATTGGTCATGATGTATTATTTTTTTGATGTGGTGCTGGATTCTGTTGGCTAAGATTTTGTTGAGAATTTTTGTGTCTATGTTTATGAGGGATATTGGTGTGTAGTTTTCTTTCTAAGTGATGTCCTTCCCTGGTTTTGGTATGAGGGTTATGCTTGCTTCATAGAAAGTATTAGGAAGTTTTCTGTTCTCTTCTATATTCTGGAATATTTTGAGTAGAATTGGTGACATCTCTTCCCTGAATGTTTGGTAGAACTCACCAGTGAAGCTGTTTGAGTCTGGACTTCTTTTAGTTGGGAGTTTTTTGATGACCTCATCAATTTCTTCTTTTGTTATGGGATTGTTCAAGTTTTCAACTTCACTCTGAGTAAGTTTTGGTAGGTCGTGTTTTTCTAAAACTGCATCCATCTCTTCTAAGGTTTTGAATTTGTTGGAGTACAACTCTTCTCATTATTCTGTTATTATCCTTTTGATTTCATTTGGTTCCATTTTGATATCGCCCATGTGGTTTCTAATGTGAGTTATTTGTGTCTTCTCCCTCTTTTCTTTGATTAGTTTTGCCAATGGTTTGTCAATTTTATTAATCCTTTCAAATAACCAACTTCTTGTCCTGTTGATTCTTTCTATAATTTTTCTGTTTTCCAGCTCATTTTTTTCTGCTCTTATCTTTATTATTTCTTTTCTTTTGGTGACTTTAGGTTCGCTCTGTTAGTCTGTTTCTACTTGTTGGAAATGCTGTGTTAAAGTGTTAATTTTGGTTCTTTCTTCTTTTGGGATATGTGTATTTGTCCCAATAAATTGTCCTCTCAGCACCACTTTCACTGTGCCCCAAGGATTTTGGTATGCTGTGTTTTCATTCTCATTTGTTTCTAGGAACTTTATGAATTCACATTTAATTTCTTCTTTTACCCAGTCACTTTCAGCAAGGTGTTGTTCAGTTTCCATGTATTCAACTTTATTTCCTTGGTCTTCTAATTGTTGATTTCCAGTTTTATAGCATTGTGGTCTGAAAAGATGCTTTGTAGTATTTTGATGTTTGTAAATTTATGGAGGCTTGCTTTGTGACCTAACACATGGTCAATTCTGGAGAATGTTCCAAGTGCACTGGAGAAGAAAGTATATTGTGCTGTTGTTGGCTTGAATGCTCTGTACATGTCTATGAGGTAAGTTGGTTGATTGTGCTGTTTAGTTCCTCTGTAGCTTTGTTGAGTTTCTTTCTGGTTGTTCTGTCCTTTTTCAAAAGTGGCGTATTAAAATCTTCCACTGTAATTGTAGATTTATCTATTTCTTTCTTCAATTCTCCTAAGGTTTGCTTCATATATGTTGGTGCTTTTTCATTGGGAACATAGTTATTTATTATGGTTATGTCATCTTGCTGAACTGATTCTTTGATCATGAGATAGTGTCCTTTTTTATCTCTTATGTTGGTTTTTGCCTTAAAGTTTACTTTATCAGAGATTAGAATTGCCACTCCTGCTTATTTAGTGTTGCAGTTAGCTTGGTATATATTTTTTCAGCCTTTAACTTTTAGTCTGTTTTTGTCTTTGTGTGTAAGGTGTGTCTCTTGCAGGTAGCATATTGAAGGGTCTTGTTTTTTTATCCATTTTGCCACTCTCTGTCTTTTCACTGGTGCATTCAATCCATTGACATTCAATGTAATTTTCAATAGGTATGAATTAAAACTGCCATTATATTAATTTTTTTGGTAATGCTATTCGCTCATTTGTTCTGCTTGCTTTCTTGTGCTGAGTTTGTGTTTTTTGTGCTATTTCTTGTCAGTTTCTTCTTAGTTTTCATGTTTGCTTGTTCTGTTTGGAAGTTCATTTTCATGGTAAGTTGTGAAGTATTAACTTTCTTTTGGGTTACCATATAGTCTATTAACTTTTTCTCTCCATTTAAGAGAATCTATTGTATCCCATAATCTACCTGACATTCTCACCACCTGGATCTCTGTTCCTACATTTATCCCTTCTTTGACATGGATATTATTTTGATCTTCAGTTAACCTCCCAGATCCTTTGAATTCGCTATTGTAGTTTTGTTCTGTTCTGGACTCCACTATCTGTTGACTGAGTTCCAGATGGTGTTGCTACACCTGTCAATCTCTGTTTGTTGTCTGTTCTTGTTGGTTTTCAGTCCAAAGAACTCCCTTTAGGATGTTTTGAAGTGCTGGATTTGTTCTGATAAAATCTCTTAGATTCTGTTTATCCTGGAATGTTTTGATTGCACCATTGTATTTTATTGATAGTTTTGCTGGATAGATGATTCTTGGTTGGCAGTTTTTTTCTTTTATGGTTTTGTATATGTCTTCTCATTGCTTTCTTGCCTTCAGGGTTTCTGCTGAATAGTCAGAGCTTAATCTGATTTTCTTGCCTTTATAAGTGACATTTCTCTTCTCCCTGGGGACACTTTTAGGAGTCTCTCCTTTTCTTTGATTTTGGATAGTTTGATTATTATATGTCTTGGTGATTTTCTTTCAGGGTCTACCCTTCCTGGGGTACATTTGGCTTCTTGAATGTTTATCTTTTCATCTTTCAAGATGTTAGGGAAATTTTCTTTCAGAAGCTCTGCCACTATTTCCTTTGTGGACTTCTCTGATTCTTCCTTTTTTGGAATGTCAATAATTCTTAAGTTGTTCCTCTTCATGTTATCCATCATGAATCTTAGACTTTCTTCAGATTCTTTTTTTCCCCCTTTTCAGCTTGCTTTTCTATCTTAGCAGTATTGAGAGATTTGTCTTCCAGATCTATAGTTCTGACTTCTATCTCTTTTATTCTGCTCCATTCCCCTTTCAGTGTGTTGTCCATTTCTAATATTTTATTACTAATCATCTTGACCTCTTTTTGCAGGTTTTGAATTATTTCCAATGCTGTTTCAATCTTGTTTGATTGCTCTTGTAGTACTTTCTTGACTTCTTCCTTATTTTCCTCCACTCCTTTTTGAAACATTTGAATTTGTTTCCATATTCTTCTGAATTCTTTCTCAAGAAAATACAAAAGCTGCTCTTCCTGTTCTGGGGATCCTGTGTCTGTCTCCAGCGCATTTGTCTCAGTTACTCTTTTCTGTTTTGGACATATTTTGAGATTGTTGTGTTTGCTCATGCTGTGTGTCAGATCTTTTGTTTGTCATTTCCAGTAGTTATGTTGTTGTTTTTAATGCTTAAATAGATGTTTGTTGTTGTGTTATTAAGCTTACTAGCTATCTTCTGGTGGCTATGATCAGGAGATAGGTTCCCCTTTATGCATGTAATTCTTAGCAGCTGCTTTTGGCTCTTGTCTCAAATGTGGAATATTATGGGGTAAGCTTGTAGCTTGGCTACATGGCCACGATTGCTGTCTCTTCTTGGGTAAAGTATGGAGAAAAAGCTCCCACCTGTCAGGGACCAGCCTTGACAGGGAAGTTTGGTTCACGAAGTAGGGAGATCTGGCAGCGAAGAGATCGAGAAAGAATATACACAAAGACACAACGAGAGAAACAAAGAAACACCCCAAAACCAGAGTGGATGCAAAACCGGCAGGCAGACCCTGGATTGCAGGCATCATGGCCCTGCAGGCAGTAATGCATGCAGGAATCAATCTGCGTCCATCTTTTATTTCAGGGAGGGATTTTACACAAAGGAAGAAGGGGATTATTAAGACAGGGCACAGAAATGAAATGTGATTAATCGTTCAAAACAGGACACAATGATTTACAGGAACAAATTCTAAAATGTACATCGTAAATTGTCTTAATAATCTAACATCCTTAATTTTCCAAAACTGCAAGCAAATTGTTATAAATTACTTTTTAGGCTCAAATCCTAAGGCAGCAACTCGAGGTTTCTCAAGGCTAATTAACATACCTACAGCACTTAATCTCTAATGGGTAAAGATGAAAAGGATTTAAAAGGTCTGAAGAGAATCAAGCTGTTTCAGCTACCTGGCTTAGGCTTTCAGGGGGAAGGAGGACGTCTGGATTAATGGTTTACACCTGGGGATGATTTGAGGAGGTTGTCACTATTATTCCTTGAACAATACTCTGGAATTCACCAATCTACTTTGAGTGAATTCCTTGGGCAGATTGTCTCCAGAGCCTCTTTGCAGAATCCCAGCAAATCTGCCTTTGGAAATTTATAGCCTCCAGCTTTAGAAGAGGTTTTTGTTTTAGTATTTGTCCATGGGTATCCAGGGCTCATGTATTAAGTTAATATCAAGCATAACTGAATAACTTGATAAAGAACAGTTTTGCCATGCTTGCCAGGTGGCCAGAGCTTGTTCCTCAGAATGATTTGTTCCCAGGGCCCTACGCACTGCCAACACAGTGGAGACATTAAGAGAGGCACATAAGAAACCATTTTCTCAGAAGCTACAATTATTGGAGTTAGAAGCATAGAATGAATAATAAGACCAAAGAAAATTATACAGAGTAGCCCACCAGTGAGTTCGTAAAAACCAATGAACCTGGGACATCAGGAGGTCACTTCCTTTGGCCCTCAGGGTCCCTAGCTAGCCATCCTGAGTGGGGCCATCATGTAGGATTTTCATCCATGGCACAGGGCCTCAACATCTCAGTGCTTGCGGTCCCCAACACCCACCTCCAGGAAAAATGTGTGATCAAAACACCAAAAGCAGAAGCAATATAAAAGCAGAGACAAAAACCACCACTTTGAAACAAAAATAAAACTGTGGCTGACTCTCCGGTCACCTTGCTACACAGGCAGTGTGTGTGTACCATAGAAGCCTCCAGCAGGGGGTGGGGGTGTCTGCTTGCTCAGGCCCCTCCTGTCATCATCACCATGGAGGTGCACAGATACATAATGAGAAGTTAATGGGAGAAAGATTGTCCACTATTTTTGTCTCTGAAAGTCAGTTAGATATCTGCATGTGTACAGCCTAATTCTGGAGATATTTGAGTCCTTTTATGTTGGGGTTTTACAGATTGTTCTGTGGTTTGTCAGTCAGGCCTTATTGTCTTGCTTTTTTTCTTGCTATATAAGTTGGAGTAAGGGTCCACCTGCACAAGTTAATTTTAGGGCTGCGACCCTGAGGCTGACATCATAAGTAGCTGCCAAGCTCTTTCTCTCTGTACCATGAGAAAACTGTGGAGTTAGTGCTGGAGTTTTCTTTTTTGGGGAGTGTGCTCCCACTTGCCTAAACGTGTCTGGGCTGGACAAAGGAGATGCAACAGGAAATAGGAGGAAAAAATGTGTAGAATCCCCCACTCTTTCTTTTGCAATTTTTCATTGCACAGCTTTTAGCACTGGTACCCTGTGCCATTCTGGCTGTATCTCCATCCTCTGAACCTGCCCATGCGGGGTGATCACAGAGGGAGTCCCATCTCCAGAATTCCTAACTCCTAGTATTTTCTTTTATATCATGAGTTTTTCACTTGCGAGTGTGGGAAACTGACATCCTGGACCTTATGTTAGATCCAGAGCTCTAGTGTTGTTCCTTGAGAACAGCTTCTCTGGGTTTTCAGTACCTCCACCATGGAGCCTTTCCTACCTGGCTGTCTCTGTTGCCACCCAAACCAGAACTCACCCCCTTCCACCTTCTTTTGATGCTTTCTGCATCATTCAGTAATTTGCCCAGAGAATCCTTCAATAACGAAAATCAATGCATGAATTTTTTCTTCATTTCCCCCAGCTTGAGAAATGCTGAGTAAGTGTTCTTCCCTTTTGGTTCTCTGACTCTAGATCTTTGCACATTTGGTTGGACTATTTGACTTTATCTTCTCGAGCTGACCTTTGAAATTTTCTGTTCAGCTCCTGTACCTAAATTTCTTCCATTTGCTTTCTCATCCTTATGCTGGAGAGCAAGTTTCAGTGCCTCTTTTGATATCCAATTTGATCTTTTCCTTCTTTCTTGTCTTCTTAATGACTTTTTGCTTTCTTCCTGTATGATGCTCTTGATGTCATCCCATAATTCTTCTGGTCTTTGGCCTTTCGTCTTTAATATATCAAATCGGTTCTTCAGATGATTTCAAAATTCAGGTGGGACACATTCAAGGTCATATTTTGGCTCTCATGGACTTGTTTTTATTTTCTTCAGCTACAGTCTGAATTTGAATATGAGCAGTTGATGGTCTGTTCCACAATCTGCCCCTGGCCTTTCTTTGACTGGTGATATGGAGCTTTTCCATCATCTCTTTCCACAGATGTAGTCAATTTGATATCTATGTATTCCATCTGGTGAGGTCCATGTGTATAATCGTCTGTTATGCTGTCTAAAGAAGGTATTTGAAATGAACAAATCATTGATTATTCAGAATTCTATCATGTGATCTCCATCATCACTTACCAAGGCCTTAATTTCTAACTACTGATTCTTCCTCTTTGTTCCCAACCTTTGCATTCTAATAATCACTAATGATTAATACAACTTGATTTCATGTTTGATCAGTTTCAGAATGAAGAAGTTGGTAGAATTCTTCTGTTTCATCCTCATTGGCTTTAGTGGTTGGTGCATAGATTTGAATAATAGTGGTATTAACTGGTCTTCCCTGTAGGCACATGGATATTATCTTATCACAGACAGCATTGTACCTCATGACTTATCTAGATATGTTGTTTTTGATGACGAATACACCACCATTCCTCCTCAATTTGTCATTCCCAGCATAGTAAATCATGTGGTTGTCAGATTCAAAATGGCCAATAGCAGTCCATTTCAGCTCACTAATGCCTAACATATCGATGTTAATGTGCTCCATTTCATTTTTGACAATTTATAATTGTCCTAGGTTGTGATTATTAATGGATGTTTTCATTTTGAGTTGTGCTACATCAACAAATCAAGGTCCTGTGGGCTTTACTCCCATGGGCTTTATTCCATTTGTGTTATAACAGCCAACTCTTATTTGTGGAGGCAGCTCTTCCTCAGTTGCATTTTGAATAACTTCCAACCTGAGAGGCTCATTTCCTGGCACTATATCTCACAGTGTTTCTCTGCTATTCATAAGGTTTTCAGTGACTAAATATTCAAAAGTAGTTTATCACTTCTTCTTCCTAGTTTGTCTTCTTTAGGAAACTTATCTGCAACCTGTCCACCATGGGTGATCCTGATGTTGTTTAAAATACCAGTGGCATAGCTTCCAGAATCACAGCAACTAGAAGCAACCACAGTATGACAAACTGACAGATGAGTGGTATTAGTTCCCTTTTAACATGATTTGCTTGCTTAATCTCTTTATATCTCAAAAGAGATTAACTCAAGATAAAATCTAATCCTTTAGATTACATCTGGCCTCATTTACATCATCATGGCTGGCTGTGTGCTGTGGAGTTGGTTCTGACTCATAGCGACCCTGTACTGTGTTTCCGAGGCTGTAAATATTTATGGGAGCAGAACGCCTCATCTTTCTCCCATGGAACAACTGGTAGTTTCGAACTGCTGACCTTACAGTTTGCAGCCTAATTTGTAACCACTATTCTACCAGAGCTCCTTCAATTACATCATAGAATTAAGGAATTACAAAAAAATAGGATAATGATTTCAGATTAGTGCTTTCACATCAGATAACATTATGATGGGGTGGTGATATCAAATGATTATTACATTACTTCAGTATATAACTGTGAAACCATTGAGAGTCATGACATAGACAAATTGACACATATTTTAGGGAGATACCATTCAATCCATGACACTATATAACTTGGCAGCCATGCTTCAAAGCAGATATCATACGAAAGGTTGCTGAACTGACACCTGAAATGCAGGCTTTAATATAAAATTATAGAGTACAAGCAATCTGACATGTTAATCCTTAATACCAGATGTCTTGATCTGTCACTACAAAGATAATTTCTAATTTTGCACAACCTCAAATGGCTTTATACATAAATTCGAGCATTTTCTAATGACATAAAAAAAACTTAACAACTATTAATAAAAAAGGATGACAACTTAAATATTTATATTTCAGAATGAACTAGGAAAATGTTTATGGGAATATACAAAAAGAAAATGTCAAACATCTTTGACTGGTCAATCATGTTGGTGGAAACACTTGTGGAAAATTCTTCTTTTTCTTTCCTAAAGCTTTGAATGAACATATTGCCTTCCAATTTTAAATGCCATGGTGCTTGAATATTGTCCATATTTCTTGAGCACAAATCATTCACAAGTTTATTTTAAAAAAGGTGAATAATTTAAAAAAAACAAGAACACTAAAATATACCTAAATTATAAAACCGAATAATTGATCTTTTTGATAGCTGAAAAACTTAATGGGGGCACATACTACTTTTTTTAAAAAAAGAAAATCATATATCTGATAAATTTTTAAAAGTCAGAAGTAATTGCTGAAAAGTAATGCAACAATGGCTAATTTTATGTGTCAAGTTAACTAAATTATGCTGCCCAGTTATTTGGTCAAACACCAGTCTAACTCTTAAAGTTGTTGTTAAGTGCTGTTGAATTGGTTCCAACTCATAATGACCATGTAAATCTTTGTGAGAACACAAATCCTCATCTATCTCCTGCAGAGTGTCTGGTGGGCTCAAGCTACTGACTTTGTGATTCGAAGTCCTTTGCTTATCCTATAGCACCACATGTAATGAAGATTTTACCTTTCATAATATGAGTTGCACTCAATCAATTTGTTAAGAGTCTTAAGAGTAAAAGGGAAGTTTTCCTTGAGTGTGTCTCTAACCTTAAGTCTATAAATAGACATTTGACAGAAAGCAACCTTTTTTATTCTTCCTGTTCTTGATATATGAATTTTGGTACACATATTTTCAGGAGTTGTCAGCCAGATGCTTTCCCCAGACCTATGGAATTTTAACTTTCCTGTCCAAGCTGCTTATTTGAAAGCTTTCTTAGTCTCTAGTTCTATTTTTCCAGTGAACTCTAAGGTAAATACTAATACAATATACCACATCTAAAGATTACATGTTATATTGACAATAATTTTATGTTAATAGAATCTATAAGTTATACATTAGCCCATACTATCGTTATTGAATGCCTGTTTTATACAAAGGTGATGATAGAATTAAGGGATTTTCTATTTTCTTAAAAAAAAGTTAGTTTTTTCTTAGTTATATCTGAGCTTGTATTTTTATCATTTGGTCTACATAATTAAGGAGAGATTTGTTATTCCTAACTAACCCCTGTCACAGGAACCTGTTTCACAAATGTGTCATAGGGAACGGCATGGCACTGGTTCAATTATTCTACATAACATCATATAATGAACTTGAGAAAAACTTAACCCATGTGTAGAGGGATAATTCTAAATAAAATGGTTGCAGTTTATAAATATGAAGATAAATTTTTGAGTTGCACGTGTAAAAGCATATATGTAATGCTGTTGTTGTTGTTAGGTGCCATGGAGTTGGTTCTGACTCACAGTGACCTTATGCACAACAGAGTGAAACACTGCCAGATACTGCACCATACTCAGTCATTGTTATCTTTCAGAACATTGCTTTTGTGATTGTGCCAATCCATCTTGTTGACTCTTTTAGCTGATCTTCCACTTTACATAGCATGATGTTCTTTTCCAGGAATTGGTCTCCACTGATAATATGTCCTCAGCATGAGAGACTTTGTCTCCTCATTCTGACTTCTAAGGGACATTCTGTATGTATTTCTTCCAACACAAATTTATCTGCTCTCCTGGAAGCCATGATGCTTTTCATATTATTCTCCAGCACCACAATTTAAATACATCAATTCTTCTACAGTCTTTCCTATTTATTGTCCAACCTTTGCGTGCATATGAGGCTACAAAAAATAATATGGCTTGGGTCAGGCACACTTTAGTCTCCAAATGGAAACATTTGTTCCCGAACACTTTAAAAAAGTCTTGTGCAGTATGTTTGTCTAATGCAATAAGCCATTAGATTTCTTAACTGCTGCTTCTCTAATTTTTAATAGTGGGTCCAAGCAAAATGAAGTATATGACAAGTTTAAATCTTTTCTCCGTTTACCACAATGTTATTTATATCTCAAGTGGTGAATAGTTTGTTTTCTTTATATAAAGGTACATTTCATACTGAAGACTGTGGTCTTTGATCTTCATCAGTAAGTATATTAAGTCCTCATTGCTTTCAGAAATCAAGGTCCTATCATCTACATATCACAGGTTGTTAATGAGTCTTCCACCAATCTTGATGCCACATTCTTCTCCATTAACAACTTCTTAGATTATTTGCTCACCATATGTCTTGAATAAGTATGGTGAAAGAAGACAACCCTGGCACACACCTTTCCTGATTTTAAATCATTCATTTCCCCCTTGTTCTATTCAAATGACTGTCTCTTGGTTTATGTATAGGTTCTTCATGCGAACAATTAAGTGTTGCAAAATATTAATTTTTTTCAGTGTTGTCCATAGCTTTCCATGATCCAAACAATTCACAGCCTTTACATAGTCAATAAAGCACAGTTAAACATTTCTCTACTTTCAGCCAAGGTCAGAAAAGATATCCCTTGTTTTATGTTCTTGTCTGAATCTGTTTTGAACTTCCGGTATTTCCCTATCAATATGTTGTTGAAGCTTTTTTAAAAAAAAACTATCTTTAGCACTATTTCACTTGCATGTGATATTCCTGATATTGTCTGTTGATTTCTGCATTCCATTGGGTCACCTCTCTTTGGAATGGATAGACATATGGATCCCTTCCAATCTGTTGACCATGTAGCTATCTTCCATATGTATAATATATACCCCCCAAATCAGATTAAAAATACATAAATAATAAGATTAATATGGACACTAAACATCAGAAAAGGATCCTAGAAGCAAGTCCTGTTTCAAGGCATCTAGGTGAGCATTTGCAAGGCAACAGGAATCAAGATACAGAAGGAAACAAAGGACAGTGATTATCTTCATTCAAAGAAAGCTTTTTGTTTCCCACAATATATTTCAAAGTGGAAATCAGCACTGCCTTGAATGGTTATTTCAGGGACATAATCTTTAATCCTCTGATTGCCTGTCTTGTTTTGGTTTGCTTTCACACAAAAGAAAATTAGCTTCGAAGCTCACTACCAGAAACAGAATAGCTGTTTTGTTTTTGTGACTGACTTATCAGTTGATTATCATTTCTTTTACTTCTTCTTTCCATTTGGCATTTTCCCTGCTATAATTTTACCCCTCAAATGTTAAGCTCTCATACTGTTTTTTCATGGAACCAATCTCTTTGAAAACTACAATTTTTGATAATGCAAAGTTTCTTAGGAATTATCTATAACACACTATCAAAAAAAATACATTACAATAAAATCTGTAGTAGCCAGAAACTTTGTAAGAAGGAATCTTGTCAGAGAAAAAAACACACACAAATATTTCTCACTAAATAGAGAGCAATCAAAAAGTGTATGTATATACCCTTTCAAAGGTAAAAAAAATATAAGACTCAGAAAAAAAGGCAATCATATTGGGTTTTGATTTGCACACATCTTACTATAGATAAAAGTGAGAGAAAGCAACTTGTAGAAATGAACATTTTTGGGTTTACAAAGTATCAAAAATTTACCCTGTTATCTTTTCTTTGAAACCTGCTGGAATTTGTGTCTCAGGAAATAAATACATCCAAATGGAAGACATTGAGAACCAGAGACCCAAGGCAGAAAAAAAGACAAAGGGAATCCCTAGTATGATGGTAAATATGACAGCTTTGCAAAAACAAACAAATAAATAAAAGTTTCTACTTCAAAAGATAACTATTCTTGATTGGAATCTGTCTGCAGGCTCAGCAAAGACTCTATTTAAGAAAATAAAATTGAGGGGCTATCATGTGGGTGTTTATATTGAGAGAGGGATACACATGTTTTAGGTTCAATCAATATGAAAAAATACTGTATAATTAATTTCAAGAAAAATAGATACCTAGTTATGCAAACAAAAAGTAAACATAGTATATAATACAGTGCCTTTTGAGCTTTATACCGCACCAAAATCTCCTAGAGGCCATCTAAAAATAGATTTCTTGTATGGGATTGGAACTGAACATTTACACATCTAACAACTTTTAAAGTAATATTGATGATTCTGGTGGAGCCCACAATCTGAGAAAGCTTAGTATAATATATGCTTTATATATCTAAGTGTTAATATAATCTAAATCATGTAAATACAATCTTAAACTGAGTTATACAGCTATTTGGGGAAAATTGGGTGATCAGTCAGTATACATGTTTTAAATTCGTAAAGGAAATGTAAGGAAAAAGAGAAATGTTTATTTTCTATAAGGAAAGACAAAAGATAATATCTCAATCTACAAAAATAATTGTTATTGCTGTTAGGTGCCATTGAGTTGGCACCAACTAATAGTGACCCTATGCACAGCAGAATGAAACAATGTCTGATCCTGGGCCAACCTCACTACTGTTGCCACACTTGAGTCCATCAATGCTGCCACTTGACCAATCCATCTCGTTGGGGATCTTCCTCTTTTTCTCTGACCCTCCACTTTACCAAACATGATATGCTTCTCTAATGACTGTTCCCTCCTGACAATATGTCCAAAGTATGAGAGATGAAGATTGGCCATCTAGACCTCTAAGGAGCACTCTGGCTGCACTTCTTCCAAAACATATCTATTGGTTCTTTTGGCAGTCTGTGGCACTTTTAGTATTCTCCTCCAATACCATAATTCAAAGGCATCAATTTTTCTATGGTCTTCCTTATTAACTGTCCAGCTTTCCCATGCATACGAGGTTACTGAAAATACCATGGCTTGGGTCAGGTGCACCTTAGTCCTCAAGCTGGCCTCTTTGCTCTTCAACACTTTAAAAAGTTCCTGTGCAGCAGATTTGCCTAATGCAATACGTCGTCTGATTGCTTGACTGCTGCTTCCGTGTGTGTTGTTAGTTGATTCAAGAAGAATGAAGTCCTTGACAACTTCAATTTTTTCTCTGTTGGTAAGAATGTTGTTTATTGGTCCAGAGGTGATGATTTTTGTTTTCTTGACATTGAGGTGTAATCCATACCAAAGGCTGTGCTTTTTCATCTTCATCAGTAAATGTTTTAAGTCTTCTTCACTTTCAGCAAGCAAGTTTGTATCATCTGCCTATCACAGGTTGTTAATGAGTCTTCTTCCAATCCTGATGCCACGTTTTTCTTCATAGAACCCAGCTTCTCATATTATTTGCTTAGCATACAGGTTGAATAAGTGTGGAGAAAGAATACACCTTTCTTAATTTTAAAACATTCAGTGTTTCCATGTTTTATTCGAACAACTGCTTCTTGGTCCAGGTACAGATTCCTTATAAGTACAATGAAGTGTTCTGGAATACTAATACTTTGCAATGTTGTCCATAGCTTGTCATGATCCACACAATCGAAAGCCTTTGCATAGTCAATAAAGCACAGGTAAACATCTGTCTGATATTCTCTGCTTTCAGCCAAGATCCATTGGACATCAGCTATGATATCTCTCATTCCACGGCCTCTTCTGAATCCAGCTTGAACATCTGGAAGTTCTCAGTCAATGTATGATCGTAGCCATTTATGTATTACCTTTAGCAAAACTTTACTCGTTTGAGATATCAAAGAGATTGTCTGATGATTTCTGCATTCCGTTGGGTCACCTCTCTTTGGAATGGGCACAAATATGGATCTCTTCCAATCAGTCAGCCAGATAGTTTTCTTTCAAATTTCTTGGCAGAGATGAGTGAGTGCCTCTTGTGCCGCCTCACTTTTTTGAAAGATTTCAATTTTTATTCTATCAATTCCTGGTGCCTTGTTCTTTGCCAGTTCCTTCAATGCACCTTGGACTTCTTCCTTCAGTATCATTGGCTCTTGATCATATGCTACCTCTTGAAATGGTTGAACATTAACCATTTCCTTTTGGTACAGTGACTCTGTGTATACCTTCCATCTTCTCTTGATGCTTTCTGCATCATTCAATAGTTTGCCCAATTAATCTTTCAATAACGAAAGTCGAGGCTTAAATTTTTTCTTAAGTTCTCCCAGCTTGGGAAATACTGAGCGTCATCTTCCTTTTTGGTTTTCTAATTCCAGATCTTTGCACATTTTATTATAATATTTGGCTTTATCTTCTTGAGATGATCTTTGAAATTTTCTGTTCAGCTCTTGGACCTCCTCATTTCTTCCATTTTTTAGAATCTCTGTACTGGAGAGCAAGTTTCAGAGTGTCCTCTGACATCCATTTTGACCTTTTCCTTCTTTCTTGTCTTCTTAATGACTCTGCTCTCTTCACGTATGATGTTCTTGATGTCATCCCACAACTCTTCTGGTCTTCAGTCTTTAGTATTTAATGTATCAAATCTGTTCTCCAGATGATGTCTAAATTCAGGTGGGATAAATTCAAGGACATAGTTTGGCTCTCGTGGACTTGTTTTCATTTTCTTCAGCTTCAGTTTGTATTTGCATATGAGTAGTTGATGGTCTGTTCCGCAATCTGCCCCTGGCCCTGTTTTCACTGATGATAAGGAGCTTTTTCATCTTCTCTTTCCAC
The DNA here is from genome assembly GCF_000296735.1 of Chrysochloris asiatica. Classification (NCBI taxonomy): domain Eukaryota; kingdom Metazoa; phylum Chordata; class Mammalia; order Afrosoricida; family Chrysochloridae; genus Chrysochloris; species Chrysochloris asiatica. Next base: position 20,811,304 of record NW_006408563.1, on the reverse strand, counting down.
AGATGTAGTCAGTTTGATTTCTATGTATTCCATCTGTCGAGTTCCATGTGTATAGTCATCTGTTATGCTGTCTAAAGATGGTATTTGAAATGAACAAATCATTGATTTTGCAGAATTCTATCATGCATTCTCCAGCATCATTTCTATCACCAAGGCCATATTTTTCAACTACTGGTCCTTCCTCTTTGTTCCCTCAGAATCACAGCAATTCACAAGCCACCACAGTATGGCAGACAGATGAGTGGTGGCCATACAAAAATAATTAAGACTTAGAAAATGAAACATTATATAAGGACATGGAGGAAAATACAAAAGTAATTTGCTAAATTAAATGAATATAGTTTCCTCTGGGGTTGGGGAGAAGGAAGAGAGTATCTGGAGATTGCTGTTTCTCAAAACAAATCTCATTAAGCATATTACCTATGTGTCTATATGAGGACAGGACAGAAAGTATTGCTACTGGGGTTCCATTTTATGCATGCATGGGTTTATTCCATACAACATGAATTTGACTTTAAATAAGTCTCTGAGATCGGTGGATGGCTGATGCAAGATATCTCAATAATGCCATAAATAGATAAATAAATAAATAAATAAACAAAAATAAAACTTTTTATTGGAGCAAGATCTAATATAAGCAAGAGAAACAGTACTGAATTGATGGAATACAAATTGAAATCTTTCAACAAATTGATGCAGCACGGGAGACACTCACTCACCTATGCCAAGAAATTTGGACGATGGCTACATGAACAAGTGATTGGAAGCAACACATATTTGTGCCAATTCCAAAGAGAGGTTATCCATTGGACTGCTTAAATCATCAGACAATATCATTACTATCATATGCAAGTGAAATTTTGCTAAAGATTATTAAAAAATGGCTGCAATGATATATGAACAGAGGTTCAAGCCAGACTCAGATGAGAAAATAGAAAATACAAGAAAGATATTTAACTTGTTTTATTGACTATGCAAATACTTTCAACTGTATTAATCATGACAAGCTCTGGACGATATTGCAGAGAATGGGTATTCTGGAATATTTAATTGTATTCATGAGGAACCTGTACGTACACCAAGAGGCAGTCAATTTAACAGAACAAGGAGACATTGAATGGTTTCATATCAAGAAAGACACATGGCAGGATTGTATTCTTTCACAATATTTTTCAAGATGTATGTTGAGCAAACAATCTGAATAGCTGAGTTATTGAAGTAGAACATGGCATCAGGATCCATGGAAGAGTCATTAACAACCTGTGATAATGCAGAGGATTCAATCTTGCTTGCTAAAAGAAAAGAAGACTTAATCTACTTATTGAAAAAGATTAAAGACCACGGCCTTCAGTTTGGGTTTCACTACAATATAAAGAACAAAAATCATCACCACTGGAATTATAAATAGCATCATGATCAATGGAGAAAGATTGAAATTGTCAAAGATTTCATTTTGCTTGGATCCTCTATCAACACTCATTGAAGCTGTAGTCAAGAAATCAAATGAAGTATTGCATTAGAGACTTCACAAGTCCTATTTAAAGTGTACAAAAGCAAAATTGTCAGTTTGAAGATTAAGGTGCACCAGACCCAATCCATGGTATTTTCAATAACTTTACATGCATGTGTAAGTTGGACAGTGAATATGGAAGACCATGTAAGAATTGATGCATTTGAGTTATGGTGTTGGAGAAGAGTGTTAAAAGAAGAACAATCATATCTATATTGGAAGTAGTATATCCAGAATGGTCCTTAGGAGCCAGCATGTGAAGACTTTGTCTCTCATATTTTGGACATATTATCTGTAGAAACCAGTCCCTGGAGAAAAGCAACACTCTTGGTAAAGTGGTGAGTCAGCGATAAAGAAGAAGATCCCCAACTTGGTGGATTGGTACAGTGGCAGCAGCAATGGACTCAAGCTTAGCAATTTTGAGAATAGTACAGGACCAAGCAGTGTTTTGTTCTGTTGTGCATAAAGTGTCTAGGAGCTAGAACCTACCAAGAACAACCATCAGAACAATGGTTTCTGAAAGGATCTACTGAACCAGTTAACATCAAAGTAGAGTGGTCAACTCAGAAGTTTATGGTGACATTTTTGGGGGGATTAAAAATGAGTTACCTTGATATTCACAAAGGATATAAAATGATTACAGGAGTTACTTATTTTGCTTTTAGAAAATGAAAACTAAATTGCTGAGAAATAGACCAGAAAAGGTGTGTGGAGGAATGTTTCTATCATGGGAATGCAAGTGCCTATTCTTTGAGGGTAACAAGAGTTGTTCTACAAGAATTTCATTGAAAAACCTCACCCTTCTACCCTACATTATTGATCTTGCTCATTCATACTTGTTTTATTTTTAAATTCCAAGAGCACGTAAAAAGAACATGATTTAAAAATCTTGAGGATGTCAAAACTGATGTTTCAACATTGTGTAAATTTCAGAGCACATAATTCATCTGGGGAGTGTTGTTGTTCACTGCCATAATGTCAGAATGTTTACGTTCATCCTATAATATTTCATTTCATTGCAATGATCACAATCCTCTCCATGCGTCATCATATAACCAAAGGGTACACTCCACAGGCCTGGCCTGTCAGCACACAGTCTCTGTTCCTTCCTGAGTCCAGTGTCCCTAGCAGCTCAATCTGTCCACGTCATCATCTCTGTCTCCATCCCTGGCATCACTGCCTCTCTGGATAGGGTCACACTCTCTGCTCTTCTCTCTTGATGGTCCCAGGAACCTCTACTCCTGGGCTGCAAAACCAATCACTCCCCTCCTTTTGTCAAAAAACATCTATGTCTACATTTCCGATGCTCACAGTCAGTCCTGATGGCAATTATTCATTATTGTACCACAAGAGTCTTATCCCCATTTCCTTTCTCCAACACGGCCCCTACAGATTGGAAATCATTCAGTGGAGGTTCTACCTTCCCCTGCCACGTCTGGAACTAGGCTCCCTCTTGAAAGCTTGTAATCCAGTTACTTCTTGCCTTTATAGCTCCACCCCCCCATACCCTGGCATTTTTGGTAACCAATGTCTAAGAACCCATCCCTGTCAGCCCTGTGTACTGAGGGGGTGCAGGAGTGATCCTTGCTGTAAAGATTTGTTCCCTTTTTTGAGCTACTACATCTGTATGTATAGGCAAAGTTCATCAAATTGTAATGGGTTAGCTTTTTTTTTTTTTCCCCTTCACTCTTCTTTCTTCTAGTCAAGTTCTGATCATGCAGCCACTGAAGCCAGGTCAAGTGGGTACTATCTGCAAGTATGGATGTTCTTGTGCATCTCCCCTCATTTCATGTCAGCTGGTTTTGTATATATCTCGTCTCCCCATTGCCTTCTCACCTGCACGGTTTGTTCTGAATAGTCAGAGCTTAATCTGATTTGCCTGCCTTTGTAAGTGACACTTCTCTTCTCCCTGGATGCTTTTAGGAGTCTCTCCTTTTCTTTTCTTTTGGAGAGCTTGATTATTATATGTCTTGGTGACTTTCTTTTGGGGTCTACCCTTCCTGGGGTACATTCGGCTTCTTGAATGTTTATCGTCTCATGTTTCAAGATGTTAGGGAAATTTTCTTCCAGAAGCTCTTCAACTATCTCCTCTGTGGCCTTCTCTGATTCTTGCTGTTCTGGAATGCCAGTAATTCTTAAGTTGTTCTTCTTCATGTTATCCAGCATGAATCTTAGACACTTTTCAGATTTTTTAATCCTTTTTTCAGCTTGCTCTTGTTTCTTAGCAGTATTGAGAAATTTGTCTCCCAGCTCACTAGTTTTGGCTTCCATCTCTTCTATTCTGCCCCTTTCCCGTTTCAGTGTTTTGTTAATTTCTGATATTTTATTATTAATCATCTGGACCTCTTTTTGCAGGTTTTGAATTGTTTCCAAATGTTGTATCAATCTTGTTTGATTGCTCTTGTAGTACGTTCCTGACTTCTTCCTTGTTTTCCTCCACCCCTTTCCAGAACATTTGAATTTGTTTCCATATTGTTCTTCTGAATTCTTTCTCAGGCAAATACAAAA
>NW_006408563.1:20800235-20805401 GCF_000296735.1 Chrysochloris asiatica | reverse complement strand
GCTTTTTATGTTAGGTTTTATAGATTGTTCATATGGTTATCTTTCAGGCCAAACCTGCTTTGTTTCTTTCTGGGTAGGCAGGTGTTAATGGTCCACCAAAAGTTAACTTTAAGGCTGGGACCCACAGGCAGAAGTCAAAAGCAATCTGCTACTTTTCTGGATTCTGAGTCATATTTAAACTTAAAAATCTTTCACACACCTCTTTCAGCATAAAACTGTGTTTTATGTTTATTATAGATCTTAGCTTTAATATGTGCCTTCAATACCTGGCCTTATTTCCAGTACTCTTCCGCCTCATTTTATCTCTTTTATTTCCTGAATATGTAATGTTCTTTCTTATTTCTAGACCATTAAATAACTTGCACTTTCCTATGTTTGGTATACATCTCTCCTCCAGTACCTCTTTGATGGTTAATATTATGTCAATTTGACTAGGCCATAATCCTCAACAGTACAGCAGATATTCGATAACATCCTCCATTTTGTGATTAGATGTGAGCAGTCAACCAGTTGGAAGAGGAATTTCTTTGGGGTTGTTATCTTCAACCAACATTTAAATGGCTGTTCTGGCAAAAACATCTATATATCCTGCCCTCGTCACATGTGAATTTCACTTCTTGGGACTTGAAAACCCTGTAGCATACTGCCTGACCTACTGATTTTGGATTCATCAGCTTCCCAAACCCCATGAACTTTTACCCTTGACTCATGGATTTGGGACTTGCTTGTCTTCCTAAGTGTGTGAGTCACTTCCATGAAGAATGTTTCTTCCTATGTTTATAAACACACTTCTTTGTTTTTGCTCCTGTTGACAACCCAGCCTAAAACACCCTCTATCTAAATAATTATGATTCTGTATTCAGGATTCATCTTAAATATTAGTTCCCCAGCTTTCCTCTTCTTGATTCTACAAAGTACTCAGTTTCACCTTGTTGTACCCTGTATCTTTCAGGGCCAGAATTGAGGTTGTCTAGCAAAAAAGAGTTAATAGCATGCCATTGGTGATCAGTAACTCAGAAGTCTGTAAAGCAAGATGGTAGTTTGAAATTCCAGTAGGATTTATATTTCAATCTTCTTTTTCAAGAAACATAAATTTTTGTTATGCAAATTTTAAATAATTGACTGAGGTGAGACCCAATTAATTAGGGTAATCTCCTTGCCTTAAATTCAACTAATTGCAAATGTTAATCACATCTACAAAATACCTCCACATTAACACCTAGTTTAGTTTTCAATTAAGTAATTTGGTGCCATAGTCTAGTCACCATCACTTGTCTATCAGTTTGTCCTGCAGTGTTAGTTTGTGTGGTGCTGTGGTGCTGGAAACAATGCCAACGGTATCGTTTTAAATACCAGAAGGTCATCCATGGTAGCCAGGCTTCTGCTGAGCCTACAGAAAAAGGCAGACTAGGAAGAAAGAGAGGAAGATTACTGTTGAATGTTTAGCCACTGAAAACCTTATGAATAGCAGTGTAACATTATCAGATAGTATCAGAATATTGTATATTGAAACATGAATAGCACTAGAATATTGATAGAAATAGTGCCGGATTATGAGCCCCTCAGGTAGTAACACATTCAAAATACAACTGAAGAAGAGCTGCCTCCTCAAAATAGAGTTGATGATGTTACAAAGTATTGCTTTCAGGAATTTCATTTGCTGATGGTGGTGTTGCTAAGTGCCAACAAGTCAGCTGTGATTTATAGCTACCCTGTAAACAGTTTTCTAGGAGAGACTGGTGAGTGTGAACTGCAAACACTTTGGTTCAAACTGATCTTGAGGTCCAGTGCTTATCCTACAGTGCTAAACCAAAACTTACTGATTGTGCACAACTCAGAGAAGAGAAACAGCTGTAAACATTGATTAATAATCAGAAAATGGAACATATGAAGTAAGAATCTAGGAAAAGTGGAAGTTGTCAAAAAAATGGATTGGGATACATAAGGCTCAATATCCAAGGCATTATTTTGTTGGCACTGGGTGCTGTCAAGTTTGTTCTGAATCATAGCAACACAATGCAGAAAGAATGAAACACTGTCCAATCCTGTGCCATCTCACAATTGTTGCTATGCCTAAGCCCATTGCTGTTGCTACTTTGCCAATCCATCTTGTTGAGGGTCTTCCTCTTTTTCAATGACCCTACATTTTATTAGGCATGATGGCCTTCCCCAAGGACTGAAACCTTCCAATAGTCTATATGAAGTATGTGAAATGAAGTTTCATCTCCTGGTTTCTAAGGAGAATTCTTGACTTTCAGACAAGATCCATGTGACATAAGTAATGATATCCCTCATTCGATGTCCTTGTCTAAAACTGGTTTGAACCTCTGGCAGTTCCCTGTCAATGTACTGTTGCAACCACTTTTGAATTATCTTTAGCAAAAATTTGCTTGCATATGATATTAATGACATTATCTGATGATTTCCATATTTCACTAAGTCACCTCTTTTTGAAATGCACACAAATATGAATCTCTTCCAATCATTTCGCCAGGTAAATTTCTTACAAATTTCTTGGCATAGATGAATGAATATGCGTGTCATCAGTGTTCCTTCAGTTTGTTTAAATATTGTAATTTGCACTTCTTCAATCCCAGAGCCCTGTACTATTGGCTATTGATCTTGAAATGGTTGAACATTTACATTTCTTTTAGGTACAGTGACTATGTATATTCCATTCATTTTCTTTTGATACATTCTGCATCATTCAATATTTTTCCTGAGAATTCTTCAATATTTCAAGCCAAGGCTTCAATTTGTTCTTCAGTTCTTTCAGCTTGAGAAATGTTGCCTTTTGGTTTTCTAATACTCATTTCATTGTGATTCTTGATTTTGTCTTCTCAAACTGCCCTTTGAAATTTTCTGTTTACTTCTTCCATTTGCTTTATATTTTCTACTAATGAAGCAAATTTAAGAGTATCTTCTGACATACATTTTGGTCTTCTCCTTCTTTCTCATCTTCTTAATGACCTTTAGCTTTCTTTCTGTAGGATGTTCTTATTGTCATCCCACAGTTCTTCTGGTTTTCGGTCACTAGTGTATTATACATCAAATCTGTTCTTGAGATAATCTCTAAATTCTGGTGAGATATATTCAAGGTCATATTTTGGCTCTTGTAAACTTCCTTTACTTTTCTTCAGCTTCAGCCTGAATTTACATATGAGTAGTTGATGGTCTCTTCCACAGTGTATCATTGGCCATATTTTGGTTGATGTTACAGAGTTTTTCCACTGTCCCTTACCACAGATACAGTCACTTTTACTTCTGTGTATTCCATCTGGTGAGGTACCTGTTTATACTCAACTTTTATGTTTTTTTAAAAAAGATATTTGCAACAAGTAAGTCACTGCAAAATTCTGTCATATGATTTACAGCATTATTTCTATCACCAAGACCATATATTCCAACTGCTGATACTTCCTTTTTGCTTCCAATATTTACATTCCAGTCACCAGTAATTATTAATACACATTTTTGCAAGTTTGATCAATTTCAGACAGATGATGTTGTTTTTTTTCATTTCATCATTATTGTGAATTAATTTCATCATCAGTGGCTATAGTAGTTGGTGCATAAATTTGTATAATAGAGGTTTTAACTGGTCTGTCCTGTAGGTGTGTGAACATGTTCCTATCTCAGGCAGCATTTTGCTTCAAGATAGATCTTGAAATGTTCATTTTGATGATGAATGTGATGTCTTTCTTTACATAATTCCTAGCATAGTAGACCACATGAGTGTCAGATTCAAAATGGCCAATACCAGTCCATTTCAGTGACACTATAAATAGTTTTCAAGGAATGGCTAGTGGGTTTGAAGTGCTGACCTTGCCATTAGCCGTTCAGTGCTTATCCAATAATATCACTCCAAGACTCCAGTTTTTATTCGAACTTGTAAACAACAAGGTCAGACTCAGGAAAATAATTCTGAAATAATTGTGACATTTTTTTCTCTCATAACTATCACCTGATAGTTTCTGTGATATACTAGATATGCTGTTTGTTGTTAGATGCCATCGAGTCAATTCTGACTTATAGGGACCAGAGTCCTGATATGGCACCTATGGATTAATGCTCCAGACTCCAAAGAAATTTGAAATGCAAGATTGTAGGTTCAAGCTCACCAGCTCCTCCTTGGAAACCCTATACAGGGTCTCTATGGGTTGGAGTCCACTCCACAGCACTTATCAACAACAACCAAAATTCAAAATAGAACCAGACACTGCCTAGTATTATGCCATCCTCAAAATTGTTGTTACGCCTGTGATCATTGATGCTGTCACTGTGTCAATGCATCACATTGGGGTCTTCTGCTATTTGATCGACACACCACTTTACCAAGCAGGATATCTGTATTACGGGACAAATCCTTCCTTATAATATATGTGAAGCATGAGAGATGAAGTCTTGTTATCCTGACTTCTAAGAAGTACTCTGAAGCACTTCTACCAAAACAGATTTACTTGTTCTTCTGCCAGTCCATGATACTTTTAATATTCTTCTCTAATACCATTGTCCAACTTTCACCCACATATGAGAATATTGAAAATTCCATGGCTTGAGTCAGGTGCACTTTTCTGTCCTCAAGCTGATCTTTGCTCTTGAACACTTGAAAGAGATCTTTTGCAGCAGATTTGCCTAATGCAATAAATTCTTGACTGCTGCTTCTCTGAGAATCAATTGTAGATCAAAGAAAATTTTTAAATCTTTGAAAATTTCAATCTTTTCTCCATTTTTCATGATGCAAGTTTTTTGTCCAATTGTTAAATAATTAAAATATTAAATATTTTAATAATGAAGATCAAAGATTGCAGCTTTCAGTATGGATTGTACCTCAATGTAAAGAAAACAAAAATCCTCACAATTGGACAAAAATCTTGCATATTTTAAATATTTTGGCCACCACTTGTCTGTCTGTTGTGTTGTGGTGATTAAGTTGCTGTGATTCTGAGGGCTATACCACCGGTATTTTAAATAACCGGCAGGGTCACCTATGGTGGACAGGTTTCAGATGAGCTTCCTGAAAAAGACAGACTACCCTTTCCCCTGGCTGGCAGCGCGGAGGCCGCACAATGCCTGGAGTTACTGTAAAAGACGTGAACCAGCAGGAGTTCGTCAGAGCTCTGGCAGCCTTCCTCAAAAAGTCTGGGAAGCTAAAAGTCCCTGAAT
>NW_006408563.1:20779553-20796981 GCF_000296735.1 Chrysochloris asiatica | reverse complement strand
ATTGTTTCGTTGTGCTGTGCATGGGGTCACATGAGTCGGTTCCAACTCGATGGCACCTGACAACAACAACATCAACATTAAATATTTTAAATCTTCTGTATCATCTGCTTATTGAAGATTGTTAATGAGTCTTCCTCCAATTCTGATGCTATGTTCTTTATATAATCCAATTTCTTGCATTGTTTGCTCAGAGTAAGATTTAATAAGTATGGTGAAAAATACAACCCTGGAAGACACCTTTCCTGATTTTAAACCATTCAATATACTCTCGTTCTGTTTGAATGATGTTCCAGTTACTCATGAATACAATTAATGGTTGTGGAATACCTATTCTTTGCAATGTTATCCATAGCTTATAATGATCTACACAGTCAAAAGCCTTTGCATAATCAATAAGTACAAGTTAACATCTTTCTTTTACTTTCTACTTGCAACAAAGTTTATCTGACATCAGCAATGTTATTTCTAGCTACATGTCCTCTTCTGAATAAGGCTTTACTATCTGGCACGTAACTATCGATGCACTACTGCAATTGTTTTCTAATTATTTTCAGGAAGATTTTACTTGCTTATGATGCATATGATATTGTTTGATGATTTTGCCATTCTGTTGGGTTACTTTCCTTTGGGATGGGCACAAATATGGATCGTTTCCTATCTGTTGGCTTAGATATTTGACCACCTTCAATACTGCATCAGTTAATTGAAAAGTTTTAATTTGTATTTCATCAGTTCCTGTAGCCTTTGTTTCTCCAATGCCATCAGTGCAGTTTGCACTTCTTTCAGTGTTGTTGTCCTTGATTACATGTTACCTCTTAAAATGGTTGAACATTTGTTTTTAGTACAGTACTCTGTACATTCCTTTCATTTTCTTCTGATACTTCCTGCATCATTCAATATTTTGTATATGGACGCCTTCAAAACTACAAGTCAAGGATTGAACTTTTTCTTCAGTTATTTCAACTTGAAAAAAAAGTTGTGTGTATTCTTACCTTTTGATTTTCGGGTATTGTTTCATTCTGTCATGCATAGAATTGCTATGAGTTGAAACCAACTGGATGGCACCTAACAACAAAGTCAATAAGTCACACAAATCTGTAAGGATGACTGGGAATTGCAGTCTTTATCATTTACTCTGTCCAAGGGCCCTGTTATGGAAGAAGGCAAGTAGACATTATTAGACAACTAGTTAATTGCTCTATTGAAATAACTATTAAGAAAGAGGGAAAATGAAGATAACTAACAGAGAAAAAAATGCAAAATAGATAAAGTGCTTACGAATGTATTTGCTATATGTATATTCCTATAAATAAATACCAGGCTATCTAAATACGTTGACTTAGTTAATTGATTACATGGCAACCAGGAAAAGATATTTAATCAAATGTTTGAAATAATGTATTTTAAACCCCAGCCAGGTCTCAGAAGAATTTTTGAAATAAAGAGTGAAGATATATGCTGACAGAGAATTTTATAATATAAGATAAAAGAAGGTAAGCTTTCAGCTAGTATTTCTTCAGGGAAATATCTAGTTGACAGCCATGCCATAGCACATTGTCAGAATATTCAACTGAAGTAGGGTATAAGAAAGCAAATGTGTTAGGAATCTGAAGTCATTAAAGAACTACATAAGAACTCCGTCACTAGTTTTGGTCTAACTGATTGTAATAGAACAGTAACACAAACTATAATTAGATGTTTGGATGGAAAAAAGCAAGTTAGGTACTCATGGAATTAGTTTTTCCCCTCTGAGGTTATTGTAATTGTAAATCTACAATCCAGGAGACGGAGGGGAACAAAAAAAGCCATGTGTAGCTCCCTGGAAGATGCATTTAAATACTCTAAGCAATTTCTCAGACCATTTTGAAGAGGAAGTAAAATAAACACTAAAACTGTCAAGTATCAGATTTAGACCTTTGGTAGCAATGATTTTGTTTTATTTTCTGTAATTAAACCTGTTTACTCATTTCCTGGAATTTCATAGCAGGTATAAAGGCAGTCTAGGAAAACCGAATGGTATTGAGCAATTTTAGAAGAATGTGATCTTGTTATTAACTGGAATTCATTTATTTTATTTGCATATTATAATGATCTTATTTATTTTTCAATTAAATGCCCTTTACCCCCAGTTTTTAGATATCAAGTGATTCCAACAGAAAAAGCACAATGTATTTTATTATAGGTTTAGTAAAAATACCCGATCTAGCAGATAATTACACATTTCAAGACACTTTTATAGGCTTTTATTTCATAGCTCATGAAGCTCAATATTTTGCGGATTTTATAGTCCATGAAATAAAGAGCTGGTGTAGCAATAAGTTAAACAGTTTAGGTTTCAAAAATGAATGTTAATTCAGAGATTCATTATGGTGTAGGCCACTTGCCTAATGAGTTTGAAAGTAATTTTATTTTTATATATTTATAGTAGATTCCTTATCACACAACAGATTTTTACTGTTGAAAAAAATCTGAGACAAAAGAAGTCAAGCAAAAAGAGGAATATATTTCCATTTGTAGATAAGGACATTTCTGAACCTTCCAGGTTTCACTTTAGAAGTATACAGCCAAAGGTGAGATTTGAAGAAAACCTTGAACTGCTCTAAAACACAGTCAAATATAGGACATATAAAAGTAAAGGCAATAAAAATGCACCAATTTAAGTCTATAAAATCATGGAGTATTCATTCCTGGAGTGGATCTTATTCTGAATGAAAATGAAATGTCTCTCATATTCTGTGTGAACGGAGTGAGTTCTGCAGAAACTGAACCTGTATTTGGACACTGAAGTGGGTATTATCATGCTACTTATATTTAAAGAAATGTTTCTCAATGTGTGTTCCATGAAACCCTAATTTTGACAGGAGCTAAAGAAAACTCTGTGAGAAAGATTCTGTGATATGAAAAAACAGAAAAAAAAACCTGAAACATTGGATTAAATACTAGTTTTTGAGGCAGGTGCATTTTCCAAACCCATTTTTTTCATTGGATTAATTTTTCATAGAGCTCCAACCAACAATAACTTTCTACTGAATACATTTAGTTAAGTGGTGACTTAATGATTGTATTAATTTACCCATGATCAGAATTTTCAGATAGAGATTCTTTGCAAATAAAGGTGATTCACTCACTCTTAGCCTAGCATAATTTAGGTTTAAAATACAATGTTGGAGACATGTGAATGAGTATCTGCCCTAGCTACTACCTCAAGGGTATCAAAAAGTACTGCTACAAAATCATAGAAACTTTTGTTAAAAATATCAAAATGTGAAGCTATTGTTTTTCAACTCATCCTTCATCTAGTTCAATATACCTCTGAAGACAAAGTTTCCATCTCTCTAACCGTTGCCCTCAAAATTCTGTGCTCTATGATTTGATAATTTTAGTTTTTACATTTTGTTCTACATTTTGAGTTAATAGTTTGTATTACATATGCTATAGACTAACATAGTCTCCTTTTAGCTTATGGATATTCAATTGTTAAAGTTCCAATATTGAAAATTGCTTTTGAAATGGTACAAAACTTAATTACCCGTATGTTTGTAAATTTATTTCTAGGATTACTATTATGTTCCATATTTTAATTTTTGAACCACACCACCACCATGTTTACTGCAACTTCATAATAAGTATCAAAAACTGCTCGAAAAATACTTTAGAATCACCATTTAAATTTAGACCAGATTTCAAATTTCTGTAGAAGTCCTCCCTGTGATTTTGATTAGTATTGCAGTGAATCTATCAATAAATTTTAGAATAATTTCATTTTAATATTAAGTCTGACATCTGACCTCAAACAGAGTAAATGGCCGAATTACATTAGGTGTCTGGTGACTTCCCTATGTTAAGAAGTAGGTGCCACAGACTTCTCTTTGAAAAGAGAAGCAAGTTTTCATATTAGGCTTTACATGTAAAGTCAGGAATTCAGAAATAAGGATCGCATCATAATTTCAGTGTTTGGAATTGTTTTAGAATCTAAATTGTAATTGTAATAAAACTTGAATTCTTTGCATTTTCTTTGCTATTTTCATTGACTTCATTTTGTCTTAAACCTCACACATTTTGCTTTACACAATTAATAATAAGAAGGCTAACCAATTACCTACAATTTTAAACAGCAAAGTAAATAGTTTGCTAGTTAGACAATTAACAGTTATCATGTCAGTATAAAAGCTAATTTTAATTTTAAATTTATCATCAGATTGAAAGTTCTGTAAATGAGAATATTGTTGTTAAATGTCATTGAGTTGGGATATCATTGCTGATGTCTGATGGATCTTGGCTGAAAGCAGAGAATATCAGAAAGATGTTTACCTGTGCTTTATTGACTACGCAAAGGCTTTCGATTGTGTGGATCATTGCTGGGGACAGCATACGCAGACCCTGGGTTGATCAGTGGCAGCCCCATTAAACCACCTCTGAATATAATCAGTTTAAGCCAGATGCTCTCCTTCCTCCTGAAAGTATATAGGAATGTGATAATTAAGAACAATGTAGCATTTTAGGTATAGATAAATGAAGCCCAGTGCCTGAGATCTTGCTCACAAACAAAAGTTTGCAAAGTGTACAGAGACAGCTTGGCTCCTTTCAGGAACCTTGCTTTATGTTATGTATCCTTAAGAAACCGCACATTGCTACTCTAGATCATTTAAGCCTAAAAATTAATATATAACAGCTTGATTGAAACTTTTTTTCTGTAAAAATAAAAATGTTAGATTGTTAAGAAAAACTACGAAAATATTTTAAAAGTTGTTCCTGTGAATCATTATGTCCTGTTTTGAATGATTAATCACATTTCAGTCCCGTATCCTGTCTTAATCACATCCTCCCTTTGTGACATCCTCCCTAAGTGAATTACATCCTTCCTTTGTAACAAATCCCTCTCTAAAAAAGAGAATAAAAGGCTGAGGTGGAGTAAGTTCTGCCAGCAATGCTGTGCAATGCTAGGCAAAATGTTTGTAGATCTGTCTACCTGCCAGCTTGCATCATATCTGTGTGTCTGTCTTTTTTGTATATATTTCATCCCTCTCTTTCTCTATCACTTTTGCCGCCAGATCTCCCTTCTGTGTGACACCCACACTTCCCTGTCGAGGCGGGACCCTGACATAGGACCTCAACAGATCATGACAAGTTATGGACAACATTGTGAAGTATGAGTATTCCAGAACACTTAATTGTACTTATGAGGAATCTGTACCTGGACCAAGAAGCAGTTGTTTGAACAGAGCATGGGAACACTGAATGTTTTAAAATTCAGAAAGGTGTGCAATAGGGTTGCATTCTTTCACCATACTTATTCAACCTGTATGCTGAGCAAATAATACAAGAAGCTGGGTTCTATGAAGAAAAACATGGCATCATCATTGGAGGAAGACTCATTAACAACCTGTGATATGCAGATGATACAACCTTGCTTGCTGAAAGTGAAGAGGACTTGAAACATTTACTGATGAAGATGAAAAAGCACAGCCTTTTGTATGGATTACATCTCAATGTCAAGAAAACAAAAATCCTCACCACTGGACCAATAAACAACATTCTTATTAATGGAGAAAAGATAGAAGTTGTCAATTGAAGTTGGTTCCAACCCATAGAGACCCTGTATAGGGTTCCCAAGGAGTGGCTGCTCAGCTTGAACCACCGACCTTGCAGTTCAAACCAACTTTGCAATCCAGGTCATTAACCCACAGTGCCACACCAGGACTCCCAATGAGAGCATTTGTCATTAGTAATTTGAACAATTATTATGAAACTGAAAATAAAGACAATGTTTACCTAAAGGTATTGTTGCTACTTTTATTTCATATAGATCTCTCCTTTGTTATGAGACTCTTAAAAGCATTAATCAGAAGTTGAGTTACCATGGCAATTGCATGATCTATCCAAACATATGTTGTTGTTGTTGTTATGTGCCGTGAAGTCGGTTCCGACTCATAGCGACCCTGTACAGGGTTTCTGAGGCTGTAAATCTTTACGGGAGCAGAAAGCCTCATCTTTCTCCTGCAGAACAGCTGTTAGTTTCGAACTGCTGACCTTGAGACTCGCAGCCTGATTCGTAACCACAACACTACCAAAGTGTTGTTAAATGCCGTTGAGTTGTCGCCATATAAAGTAGTAAATAAATAATCTGTTGTATAATTGTAATTATTTATAGTACATGAACTTATTTAGACAATATATGTTTATCTGATACTCTTATACTAAATGTTTGGGTAAACTATAATCAATTATAACTGAAAATGCATTTTGAACACCTGGCGAAATCGACATGCTGCTACTGCACATGGAAAAACATATAAAATCAACAAATTTTTAAAATTGTTCAAAATTGTAAACATAATTTTAGTAACTAAAATTAGAAATTCTGTTACTGAAATGAAAGAAATTTTCTCATTAAATGCTTGAACAGATTGTCACCATAGTAACTAATAGACACATCAGGAGAATATCATTCAGTATATATTCTTGTAGCTGACTCCCACTCTCACAATCTTTACTTCAGCTACCTCCATTCTTATTATTAAAACCCAAACAAATAATAGTGGAGAAAAAAATTAAGTTCATTTGAAAATCATTTTTTTCCTGAGTAGTATCAACTTACTAAAGTGCATCCATAAAACTTGCACATATATGAATTTAATATCTTGTGCATATCAGCTTCTACCCAGTTAGTTGAAATGGAATAATATTCTCTCTGTTCCATACCCTCTCTTATATGACAAGCTAGGCTTCTGGTCTTTCAGAGGATTGTGTTGATATGTAGTGGTTTACCTGGTATATATATAGAAGTTCTTAGACAATTGAATAAAAAAACCTAAACACTGATGAAGGTGTAATTTTTGTTAATGAACATAGGATAAAAATATTTTAATAAAGAGCAACTCACAATTAACTCTCATATTATATTAATAGCTGCTATTTTGTTCTCTTCTTGTTGTAGGTAGGTACCATTGAGTTGAGTCTGTTTCATAGCAACCTTATGAACTACACAAGGAAACAGTGCTGTCATGCTTTATATTATACTTAAAAATACTATTGAAGTCAACAAATCCCTGAATTAGATATTTCTTACTTCTAATTGCAAAGTCATTTGAACTGGAAAGGTCGGTGGTTCAAGCTCACCAACTGCTCCTTGGAAACCCTATACAGGGTTGCTATGGGTCCGAATCGACTCGACGGCACTTACCAACAACAACAACAACTTCTAACTACTTTTCCTGGTTGAGGATATTGCAGCTCAGAGGCATTAAGAAACTATGCAGAAATGTAAGGCTAGTAATAAATAGGGCTGTCCATTTATAAAACTAGAAAATTCTTATTGCAAGGAGAACCCAGATGAAAAACTGAAAATAAACAAGACAGAAGAGCAATGGTAAAGATGGCAATTTCATTCCAGTTCCCAACAATCTTATTCATATATATATATATCCCACACATAATTTTAGCAAGGCCCATGATCATTCATGTTTCAGTCTGTTTTGTAACTCTGAGTTGTCATGTAACTAAATTCAGAATAATGGTAAATAAGAAGAAACAATGGGTGTAATTTTTGAGACTTTTCCTTAAAAAATAAAAACATTTTCTCAAATTTTTTTGTTTTTTTGGTAATTTTTTTCTTTTTGCCTTTGGACTCACATGCAGGTGTGGAAGGAAAACAGTTGAAGCCATGAAAGAGCAAAACCAAAACCATAATGAATGTACAGGATAAGAGGTTTCTGGGTGACTGTGTGACCTTGTGAAGTCACCTTGCCAGTCTTGGATAATTTGGATAATTCAGATAATTAGAGAGACAGAAATTAACTTTTTTTTTTTTTTTTCATTTTAGTCACTGAATTGTATGATCCTTTCATTAAAATAGCCTGAATTTTTAATCCTAAATTATGAAGATACTCATTAAAAATCTGTTCCCATGGAGGGGATTGTAACCATGGCAATGAGACGATATACGATAAGATGAATGTAAAAACTAATGTTCTCCCATGTAAACTATCACATAATTCACAATAAAACATTTAAGAAAAGAAAAAAAAATCTGTTCCTGTTTGTACTTTCTTAGTTATCTGATACCTTAGAAAAATTTTACTCACATGAAACTTTTCTTGAAAAGTATCAAGCATCAAGAAATTTTTCTTGTTCTTAGGAGCTGTCAAGTTGGTTCCTATTCACAGCTACCATATTCAGAACAGAGCAAAACACAGCCCGGTCCTTCACTATCCTCACAATTGTTATCCTTGAGACCATTGCTGCTGCCACTGTCTCAATCCATCTCCATGGGGATTTTCCTCTTTTTTCGATGATGCTCCATTACCTAGCTCCATTGTGTCTTTCTCCAGGGACTGGTCCCTGATATCATGTGTCAAGTATGAGACAAACTCTTGCCATAAGTCTCCTAGGAAGTATTCTGGTTTTCTGTCAGTCCTTGCTATTTTTTTAATATTATTCTCCAACACCATAATTCAAGTGCATCAATTATTCTACGATCTTCCTTATTCATTATCCAATATTCACATGCATATGAGGCTGTTGAAATATCATGGCTTTGGTCAAGCACACCTTAGTTTTCAATTCTTCTAAGGTATAACTTATTAATTGTCTATCTTTCATATGAATATAAGATTATTGAAAATACCATGGCTTGGGTCAGGCGCACCTTACTTTTCAACCTGACATCTTTGCTCTTGAACACTTTAAAGAGCTCTTACGCAGATTTGCCTAATATAATACGTCCTTTGATTTGATACTGCTCCTTCCACAATGAATGTTGATTGTGGATCAAAGTCATTGACAATTTCAATCTGTTCTCCATCTATCATGATGTTATTGATTGGTAAAGTTGTGAAGATTTTTGTTTTCTTTACATTGAGGTTCAACCCATACTAAAGGTTGCAGACTTTGATCTTCATCACAAAGTATTTAAAGTCCTCTTCCCTTTTAGCAAACAAAATTGTATCATCTGCATGTAACACGTATTTAAAAAAATTTCTATTGTGAATTGAGTGGTAGTTTACATGGGAGAACAATGTAAATGATTAAAATCTTCTCTGTGCATCATCATTCAACAGTATTTGCTTCTATTCCCTAAGTTTTTTTGTTTGTTTTGGAGATATACACAAAAATACTCAGGAATATATAACCATTTAAACAACCAAATGGCACATTCTGTAAGCCTGACTTCTGGCCACCAGCACACAGCCTTTCTCTTACCATGAGTCTAGATTTCTCAGCTTCCCTATTTCTCCATGTCCTCATCTCTGCCTCCATTTCTGATGCCACTGCTTTTTTGGATAGTGTCCCACATTCTGCTTATGCTCTACTGCCATGATGGTCCTAGGGTCCTCTGTTACTGGACTTTAAGATTAACTACCCCCATCTTTTGTTACAAAACATCTACCTTTACAATATCACAGTGTTTTAATGAGTCTTCCTCTAATCTCAATGCCACATTCTTCTTTATATAATCCAATTTCTCAGATTGTGTGCTTAGTATACAGGTTGAATACATTTGGTGAAAGAATACAATCTTGGCACACATAGATTGTCTGATGATTTCTGCATTATGTTGGGTCACTTCTCTTTGGAATGGGCACAAATACGGATCTCTTCTAATCAGTCAGCCAGATAGTTGTCTTCCAAATGTCTTGGCAGAGATGAGTGAGTGCCTCCAGTGCCTCCTCACTTTCTTGAAAGATTTCAGTTTTCATTCCATCAATCCCTGGTGCCTTGTTCTTTGCCAATTCCTTCAATGCACCTTGGACTTCTTCCTTCAATATCATTGGCTCTTGATCCTGTGCCACCTCTTGAAATGGTTGAACATCAACCATAAAGCCAATTAAGCATCCTTCTGCTGTTCTCTGATTTCAGCTAAGATGTATCTGACATCAATAATAGTATCCCTCTTTCCACATCCTGTTCTGAATCCAACTCAAACATTTGGCAGTTCTCTGTCGATACACTATCATGTTCATTTAAAAATTATCTTTAGCAAAAACATACTTGCATGTGATATTAAAGGCATTGTTAGATGATTTCCACTTTCCATTGGGTCACTTCTCTTTGGAGTGACCACGAATGTGAATCTCTTTCAATCTGCTGGCAAAGTAGCTGTTTTCTAAAGTTCCTGGTAAATATGAGTACCTGTAGGGCTGCCTCATTTTGTTGGAAGATTTCCATTTGTATTCCATCAATTCCTGAAGTATTGTTCTTCACCAATGTAGCTTGAAATTCTTCCTTCAGTACCAATGGTTCTTGATCATATGCTATCTCATAAAATGGTTGAACATTGACCATTTCTTTTTTGGGACAATGGCTCAGTGTATTCCTTCCAACTACTTTTGATGTTTTCAGCATTATTTATTATTTTCCCCACTGTTGCTGCTGTTGTTGTCAGTGCTTTTGAGTTGGTTCTGACTCACAGTGACCTTGTATAGGGTTTCCAAGGAGCAGCTGATGAATTTGAATCACAGACCTTGCAATACAAATGGACCTTTTGGTCTAGTGCATTATTATACAGCACCACACCAAGACATTCCATTTTACCCATAGAATCCTTCATTATTGCAGGTAGAGCTTGTGTTTTTATTTGTTATTTCTGTGGAAATGATGATCATATTCTTCCCTTTTTTGAGTTTTAACCTCCAGACCTTGACACATTTTATTATAATATTTTACTATGTCTTCTCGAGCTGCCCTTTGAAATTTTCTGTTCAGTGATTTGAGTTACTCATTTCTTCCATTAGCTTAAATATCTTTCTATACTGGAATACAAATTTCAAAGTCTGTTCTAACATTCATTTTGGTCTATTTTTTTTTTCTGTGTTTTTAATGATCTTTTCTGTTTTTCCTATATCTTATTCTTTATGTCATCCCACAACTCTTGTTGTCGTCAGTAAGTGTTGTCTAATTCATCCAATCTGTTCTTGGAATGTTCTCTAAATTCAGTTAGGACATGTTCAAGGTGGTAATTTACCTTTTATGAACTTGCTTTATTTTTCTGAAGCTTAGTCTGCACTTGTAAATGAGCGATTCGTGATCTGTTCTACAGTCTATCCTTGGTCTTGTTTTGACTGATGATATGGAGTTTTTCCACTATCACCTCCCACAGCTGTAGTTAATTTGACTTTTGTTATTCTATTTGGTGCAGTCCATGTGTATAGTTGTCTTTTATGTTGTTTAAAAAAGGTATTTGCAGTGAATTAATTTTGGTCTTGAAAGATTTTATCATGTAATCTCCAGTATTAACTCTATCACTAAGGAAATATTTTCCAGCTACTGATCCTTCCTCTTGTTTTCAGCTTTTGCATTCCGATCACCAGTTATTATCAATAAGATTGATGGCATGTTTAATCAATTTCATATTTAAAAAATTGATAGAATTCCTCAGTTTCATTGTTACAGGCTTTAGTGGTTGCTGTGCCAATTTGAACAGTGGGGGTATTTTCTGGTCTTCATTTTAGGTGGCTGGATAGTATTTAATCACAGACAATATTGTACTTCCAGGTACATTTTGAAATGCTCTTTTTTTTTGATGATGAATGCAACAGCACTCCTTCTGAATTTAGCATTCTCGACATAGTAAACCATATGATTGTCAGATTCAAAATGACCATTACCAGTTCATTTCAGCTCACTAATGCCTAAAATATCTAACTTTATGTATTTAGATTATTTTTTTGGAATTCCAACTTCCAATTTTCTGAGATTCATTGTCCATATATTTACAAGATTTTAGTAAATATCTCATGGTGTTTTCTGGTAACTCTCTTTAAAAAAACAGACCCTGTGACACCTTTTCTTTTGTTATATTTATTTCATCTTTTAAACCAAATGGTTGATTAGTTCCTATGCAATGGTATAGCTACCAGGTTAACTTAGCACACTCCCATGCATTTGTTGGTAAAGATACAAAAATTCCAAATAGAATTAGGGAGTTGGACTGTAGTCCGGGCATAGCAGACAACATGAATTCCATGCTTACTTAGGTGCCATTTTTTTCTATCTTTCTCCCCAGACCATAAAGCCAAAGCTCAACAGGTTCAGGTAGATGTTATGCATACAGGTCTGTCCGCAGCTGAGCCATATTGAGCTGGAAGAAACCCTTAATCTTATCGATAGAAAGACTACCCAGTATTTGCCAATGAGGAAGACATTTTCTTATTATCTTGGAATATAAATATATTTCCATGAGAGCCAGAAGAGAAACTTTTCTGTTACTGGATGTTTCCAGGGAGGATACTTCTAAAAAGAAGTTTCAGGAGGGAGTCCTGTTTTAGCTTCCCAGATAGTCTTACTTATATGTTGTTGTTTTTGTTGTTAGGTGCCATCGAGTCGGTACAGACTCATAGCAACCTTATGTACAGCAGAACGAAACACTGCCTGATCCTGGACCAACCTCACTATTGTTGCCATGTTTGAGCCCACTGATGCTTTCACTTTGCCAATCCATCTCACTGAGGATCTTCCTCTTTTTCTCTGACCCTCCACCCTATCAAACATGATATCCTTCTCAAGTCACTGGTCCCTCCTGACAATAAGTCCTCAACTTTAAATCAGCTTTCTCTACAGACATGCCACACCATGGAAAAGAATCATACCACATCATATGCTTCTATGATATGCTAAGAATGGCATCATGTAGAAATTCACATTTCGGCAAAGTGGCATGATATGAGAGAATGAGGCTTTGTCCAGAGAATATGGAAACATTATGCAAACATTGTTAATGGAAGACAATGGAAAATATTAGTAGTGTTGATTGTTTGTAGCTGGATGGAGTACGTACTATGAGCAGTAAGCACAATAAGAAAGAAAAAAAGGATAGGAAAGAGAAAATAAGCCAAGAACCTAAAATGTTGTTGTTAGGTGCCATCAAGTCAATACTGACTCATAGTAAACCTATGCACAACAGAATGAAACACTGCCAGGTCCTGGGCCAACCTAACAATTATTTCTGCATTGGAGATTGCTGCTCTGTGCCAATTCATCTCTTTGGGGGTCTTCTTCATTTTTTGTAAACCCTCCATGTTTCATGTTCCAGTTATTAATGGATATTTACTGCTGTTTCTGTTCATCTTGAGTTGTGCCCCATCACCAAATGAAGGTCTTGAAAACTTTACTCCTTTTGTGCCATCATGGGCAACTCTAATTTGAGGAGGCAGTTCTTCCCCTATCATATGCCTAGTGCCTTCCATCCTGAGGGGCTCATCTTCTGACACTGTATCTGACAATATTCTGGTTGTCTTCATCATGTTTAAAGAGTCAATAATCCACTGCTATCTGACAGTGTTCCATTGCTATTCATAAGGTTTTTAGTGACTAATATTCAGAAGTAGTCTATGTCTCCTTCTTCCTAGTCTGTTTTGTTTTTGGTTTAGAATATCAACTGAAATCTGTTCACCATGGTTGACCCTGCCAATATTTAAAATACTGGTAGTGTAGCTTCCAGAATCACAGTAGCACAGTATGAAAATTGAATAGACTACTGTGGTTCGGAACGAATTAACAGCAAAGATGGAGACCTAGTGTAAGGGTAAGCACTGGACTGCTAACCAAAGGGTCAGATCTTGAAATTCACCTTGGAAATGAGCTGGAACTGACTTGACATCACTTAGCAACACAACAACAAATTTCAAGGGAATTGCCAAAGAAATAATGCCTTTTTTTTTTTTTTTTAAGTCCTAAATCAATTGTTGGGCAGAAGGAAGCCTACCTGAAGTATGCAACCTCCAAAGGAGTCATTCTGCTTGATGCCTACATGATATGAGGTCTTGATGATTTGAGAAGGTCTGGGAAGACTTACCCAGAAGGTAAGAGAACAGTGGAAAGGTGGGTCATAGTTTAATTCAGGAATTTTACCAAGGAAGAGACTTTTACAGCTTCTGACCAGGAAGATTCTCACTGTTTTGTGATGCTTGTGTGTTTTCTATTTGTCCCCTTTGCAATAGAATTTCAAGTGGTTGAACCTATCCCTGATGTTCTACTGAATGATACATAGAGATAAGTAGGTACAGCTAACACTAAAGGATCAGTTATGTACCATTCAGGAATTCTTGATTTCGAGTTTGATTGTAGTGATGGAATAGGATTTTAGATTGTCTTTTATTGTGAGGAGTAAAAATGTACTACCTGTGGAAGGTAGACTGAAATAGATACTTGGTGATGAGAGATTAGAGAATGCAACTTGGGTACTTGGGTAGCAGTAATATACACCATGTACAAGCTTCCCCCATCCAAGAAAAAAAAAAGTTCTGTTTTAATGTCTCCCTCGTATGTATCAGTTGAAGAATTATAAAATTAATGGAGTGTCTCATTGTGGCACTGTAGGATAAGCACTGGACTGCTAACCATGAGGTTGACAGTTCAAACTAGCCAGTCATTCCTCAGAAACCATATACAGGGTATACTATGAGTTGAAACTGACTCAACATCACTTAACAACAAATGGAATATTAATTAATATGCAACACATTGTAAATCATGGCATAATATTTTATTTAAAGAAACTGATGAAGTAACATTGGAAATTTTTACAGAAGTGTAGTCACATGAGTTATCTTTTGAATGTAGACGTTACTGTTTCAGATATGATTGTCTGTATCCTCTTTCACAATTGATGCCCTCTAGAGAGTATTTATATAACCAGAATTCTCCTTGGAAGCCAGGATGGGAAGGCTTTGTGTTTTTATACTTCAGACATATTTTTAGGATGGACCAGTCCCTGAAGAAAGATATCATGCTAAATAAAGTGGAAGGTCAGCGAAAAAGAGGAAGGCACCCAGCGAGATTAATTAGAATGGTAGCAATGGGCTCAAGCTTAATAATGATTGTGAAGACAGCAGGACCAGGCGGTGTTTAGTTCTGTTGTGCTTAAGTCTGCTATGAGTCAGAATCATCTCAATGGCATCTAACAACAGCATATGAGTTTGAATCAACTTGACAGCAACTAACAATACCAACAAAACATAGATACTATCTTTGTGTGAGAAGTGTCAGTTACAATGATAAAAAGAAAATGCAAGACTGAAAAAAATTGTTGATATGATTACCTTTAGAAAATACCATCTATCCCATCGTCATTTGCTACATATGTGTGTTCTCACTGCATAATAGAGCAAAGACTCCTGGTGAGGCAGTTTGTTAAGCACTGCACTGCTAAGTGAAAGGCCGTGATTCAAACCTACCATTTGCAATGCTGTAAGAAGTTTAGAAAGGTTTACAGTCTCAGAAATCCTAGGGGATTATACTCTGTACTATGGAGTTGCTATGAGTCAGAATCGACTTGACAGCAGTCGGTTTGGTTTTGATTTGTACGCTGTATCATTGCAAATACTCTTACAAGGCATCATGTGCCACCTTAACTTTGTAAGTCCCACTCTGAAAAGTAGACCAGGTGATGTTTAGCTATCCAGGGGTAAAAGTCAACTCAAAGTCAGTATCGAAAAAGCTGGAACATCTCAGTATGTTCCTTTCACCAGTGTATACTCATTCTGGTAAATGCCCATAGTGAAAGCCATGAAGGTTCACAATATATACCATTGACTGTGCAGTAAGATATCTTCTC
Source organism: Chrysochloris asiatica (assembly GCF_000296735.1). Taxonomy (NCBI): domain Eukaryota; kingdom Metazoa; phylum Chordata; class Mammalia; order Afrosoricida; family Chrysochloridae; genus Chrysochloris; species Chrysochloris asiatica. The sequence goes on along the minus strand of NW_006408563.1, from coordinate 20,781,428 downwards.
ACAGCTTCTCTTCAAGGTTTGAATACATGAACTTGATTATGTCTGAAGATTGGTTAAGAGGTCCTGAATCAGCAGTGTGCTGATTTAAGTTGGATTTCTGTAATTCATGTATAATGTATCTGCTTATATATGGTAAACTACTAACTTAATCTATGAAATTTCTAGGGAAACTGATCAATTAGATATCATCAGAAATCTGGGGTTCAAAACACTATATTACCGCTGTGTACCCCTCTATTAAAATGGTATTTTTGAATCTCCTCATATACATGTGAAAGTCAAACAATGAATAAGGAAGACCAGTGAAGAACTGATGCATTTGAATTATGGTGTTGAAGAAGAATATTGAAAGTACTTTGGACTGCCAAACGTATAAACAAATCTGTCTTGGAAGAATTTCAGCCAGAATGTGCTTTAGAAGCAAGCTTGGGAAGACTTCATCCTCATACTTAGGACATGTTATTAGGAGGAACTAGTCCCTAAAGAAGCACATCATGTTTGGAAAAGTTGATGATGGTCAGTGATAAAGAGGAAGACTCCTAACAAGACAGACTGAAACACACAGCAACAATGGGGGCAAACATAACAACAATTGTTTAGATGGCACAGGAGCAAGCAGTGTTTCATTATGTTGTGCATGGGTCACTATGAGTAGGAACTAACTCGATGGTACCTACCAACAGCAACAACATCTAACCTATTAATAACCATTGCTTTGTAATTATGGTTAATAACATATTGTAATAGTAAACCAATTGCAAATTCTATTGCCATTTTTTGTCCCTTATTTTTTCTGTTGCTTTAAGCGATGGTATTATATTCAATTATTTTTTTTTCTCCAATAAATCTAATTTAATTTTGAAGTTACTGCTTTTCACTTTGAAGGAAGCCAAGAATGAGTATCTTTTCTTGAAATTTTTTCTTGAATCTCCTGAATATAAGACAAAGCATTGCCATTTTGCTTTTAAAAAGCTTAAGGAAGAACACACATACTTACTGGGAAGTCTTATTAATCTATCCATCACTACAAATCAGTCTAATTAGGGTAGGCTGATCATGTAAATTTTGAATAATGGTAATATTCTACATCAGCTTCCAGGAGGCACTCTTAATAGCTAAGACAAACAGCATTGTTACTTGGCTCCTGAAATCCACAAAATTAAGGTAATCTATTAAAATGGAAATACAAATAATAGCTTTTTCATCTTGTTTGAGAAATACTGTGTAGGGGTTAAAGAAATTGTGTTTTTAAACTCAGTTGAAAAATATGACTCTATAAATGCTGATAACTAGTATTATTGCGGCATTATTATATTTTATTTTGCCATTAATGGCAAAGTGGTGATAATGTATATAAAAAATGTTACTTTTCATAAAATAATTCCTTTAACCCACACTTGTAAATGATCAGATGCTATTTATATGGATTTTCAGTGACTAGCAGGATAATGCACTGGACCACAAGGTCAGTTTGAACTGCAAAGTCAGTAGTTCAAACCCACCAGCTACTCCTAGAAAACCCTATACAAGGTTGCTATAGGTCAGAACCAACTTGACAGCATTTAAAAACAACAGCGACAACCCTTCAAAACTGATCTGCTTCACTTTTTTCATGGTGTGTCTTAGGCTGGAAACTCTCCTCTAATGTGTCCATCCTGTGTGATCCTGTTACAATCCAGGAGACATAGCTTCCGGTATCACAGCAACACATAAACCATAGTGCACAAGTGGACGAATGAGCGGTGGAATAGGTTAGTTAAGTACACTTAAAAATTAAAATATGTGTCTGACAAAAACAGCAGACTGTCTGGCCGACTGATTGGAAGAGATCAATGTTTGTGCCCATTCCAAAGAGAGGTGACCCAACGGAATGCG
>NW_006408563.1:20777297-20778237 GCF_000296735.1 Chrysochloris asiatica | reverse complement strand
TGATCAAGTTCATTTTCTGGTATACAATTTCCTATGAACGCCAGTTAACTATGATAATACTTAGTGACAATTAAGAATTAAGCAGAGTCTATATCAGATAAAAAGAGGCAGACCCCAGAGAGATGGATTGGCAAAATGGCAGCATCAATGGGCTCAAGCGTGGAAACAATTGTGAGGTTGGCCCAGGACCGGGCAGTGTTTCGCTCTGTTGTACATAGAGTCGCTATGAATTGGTACTGACTTGATGGCACCTAATATGATGATTATTTTATTTTGAATCAGAGAACAAGCATGTTATTATTTCACAATTTTAATTCATTCTGTGCTTAAAATTCTACTAGTAGAAAATGAGGTGCTTAGTGACTTTCTTAACACTTGAGGTGATAATATTATCCTTTCCACCAAAGATTAAATTAGTAACTTGGGTACAGAGCCTATTAAGTACTACTGTGGTAACAAGATTAACATACCTCTTTCAAAGCACTATACAATATGCTTAGAGGCTCTGCATGGAGAGAACATTAATTTCACAAACTGCCCGGACCACTAATTGCAGTTGTTAAATTATACCAATATAGTCTTGGGCACTTTGCTTGTAACTTGGACAGTGTACAAGTTAAAGTTTAAAACTTAGCTAATAAATATCTTCCTGTTAGTGAGATACAAAATAAAATTAATGTATACTACTTAAATTGGCATGAAACTGTTCTGGTAGCTAATATATCTTACTTTTTATTCATCTTAGATTTTTCAATAAGGCTGAGTCATTCTTAAAGTACACCTATGAATTAACAGTATTATATGCAGACAGGAGGAGTTTGAGATCTCATGATCCTTTATTAATACTGAAGTCAATTTCCATGTATTGAAGTATAATTAAATAGGTGAGCACTCTACAGTTTTTGTGTTTAGAGTGTGCTTTTTGAATAATTCTAATATA
>NW_006408563.1:20773643-20777177 GCF_000296735.1 Chrysochloris asiatica | reverse complement strand
AAGAGCACCTTGTGGTACATAATTTGATGTTATTTACCTTACAGTTCATTCATATCTATTTTCCACCACTTGTCTGTCAGATTGTCATACTGTGATGATTTTTATGTTGCTGTGACACTTTAAGCTCTGCCACTGATATTTTAAATACCAGCGGGTCACTCTTGGTAGGCACATTTCAGCAGAGTTACAAACTTAGATAGACAAGGAAGGAGGAGAGGCAGACTACATCAGAATCTCTAGCTACCTTACAAATACCAGCACAATATTGTAAGATACGATGCCAGAAAATGAGCCGCTCAGATTGGAAGGCACTCAAAATATGATGTTGAAGAGCTGCCTCCTCAAAGTAGATTTGTCCATAATGACATAAATGGATCAAAGATTTTGGGACTCTCATTTATTGCTGAGGGACACGTCCATCTCAAAAGAAACAGCTGCAAACATTATTAATAATAATAATTTGGAATGTATGAAGTATGAATCTAGGAGAAGTGGAAGCAGTCAAAAATGAAATGGAATGCATAAAGATCAATATCCTAGGCATTAGTGAGTTGAAATGGACTGGTATTGGCCACTTTAAATTGGACAATCATATGGTTTACTATGCTGGGAATGTCAAATTTCAGAAAGATGGTGTTGCTTTCATTAAAAAAAAAAAGAACCTTTCAAAATCTATCTTGAAGTGCAATGCTGTCTGTCATAAAAAAATATCCATAGGTCTACAAGGAATAAAATTAAAACAAGTTCATGGTAGACAAAATATGACTTTGAATGAATACCACCTTTATTTAAGGGTCTGGTGTGGAACTGTGAGTTAATGCACTGCACTTCAAAGTTTGTTTGAATGGCAAGGTTAGCGGCTGAAGCTCACTAGCTACTCCTCAGAAATGCTATGCAAAAAGAGTTGTGGGATGACATAAAAAATGTCATACAGGAAGAAAGCAAAAGGTCACTAAAAATATAGAAAAACCTGACCAAAAGAGATGTCACTAGAGACTCTGAAACTAGTTCTTGAGCATAGAGAAGTTAAAGTAATACGAAAACCTGAAGATGTAAAAGAGCAGAACAGAACATTTCAAAGGGCGTCTCAAGAAGACAAAGTCAAGAATTATAATAAGCCGTTGGTCTTGCAAAATCATTCATGAGGTTCCAATATCATTTCTAAGGCCACATTTTCTAACTACTGATCCTTTCTCTTGGGTTACAATCTTTGGATTCCAATCACTAGGCTGATACTGAGTTTCTCCATCATCTCTTCCCATAGATGTACTATTTGATTACCATGTATTCCATCTGGTAAGGTTCACGTGTATAGTTGCAGTTTATGTCATTGAAGAAATGCATTTGCAATGAATAAGTGATATTTCTTGCATAACTTCATGATCTACAGCATTATTTCTATCACCAGGGCCATATTTTCCAATTATTGCTCCTTCCACTTTGTTTTCTACTTTTGTATTCCAATCACCAGTAATTATCAATGCATATTGATGGCATGCTTGATCAATTTCAGACTGAAGAATTTGATAGAATTCTTCCATTTCATTATCACTGACTTTAATCAATGGTGCTTATATTTGAATAGTTGTGGTAGTAACTCGTCTTCCTAGTAGATATGTGGATATTATTCTATCATAGACATCATTGTACTTCAATATAGATGTTGAAATGTTTATTTTCAATTAATCATATGTATGTCTTATTCAAAATGGCCAATTTCCATCCATTTCAGCTCATTACTCCTTAGTTTACCAATCTTTATGCATTCCACTTAATTTACAACAACTTTCAATTTTTCTAGATCCATACTTCATACATTCAGTGTTTAGATGTTTAATGGATGTTTGCAGCTGTTACACCCACCTTGAGTTGTGCCTCATTAACAAATGAAGGTACCGAAAGCTGTACTACATTCATGTTATTATGGTCAATTTTACTTTAAAGAGGTAGTTCTTCCCCAGTCATATTTTGAGTGCCTTCCAACCCAAAAGGCTCATCTTCTGGCACTATATCTGGCAATCTTCAGGCACTATCTCTGGCAATGTTTTATTTCTATTAATTAGGTTTTCAGTGGGTTGCTATGAGATGACACTTAACAAACAAACAAAAGCCCCAAAATTGGTGACCCTGATAGTATTTCAAATACCAGTGGCATAACTTTCAGCAAAACAGAACATGCAAGTCATCACAGTATGACAAACGGAAATATGAATGGTGGCAAGAAATTATTACTGAATAAAACAAAATCATTTGTGTATCAATAATGTTAATAGAAGCACAAGATATCAATAATAAAGTTGGTAGAGATGTTCACATAATTATCAAAATAAAATAGATTAGATAAACAATTACAACTAACATTATATTCATAGTTTCATAACAAAATCTAAAGTAAAAGAATGTGGAATACTTAGCTCTCAATAACTTATAAAAGAAAGCACATCAGAGCATCGAAATCAACAAAAACTTTTTATCAACTATGAATTTTGAAGGAATTTTATTGCATTGGATTTTATGCCAGAGGCACTTAATAATGTAATTGATGACTCCCTGTATGGCATTTTAACAAAATGAAAGACATTGGAAGGATGATCATTTCTTATTTTGACTTTGGAGGAGAAAACATTAAATAGTACTTTGGAAAGACAATTTTACAATGTCCACTAAAAGTATCCATACTATAGTGGATTGACCTATTTACACGTGTTGTTGTTGCTATTATGTGCCTTTGAGTCAGTGTTGATTCTTACTGACCTATTGTTGTTTAGGTTACATAGAGTCAATTCCGACCCATAACCACCCTATGTACAACAGAATGAAACACCTCACAGTTGTGGGCCATCCTCACAATTGTTGCTAAGCTTGAGCCCATTGTTGCTGCCATTCCCTTTTTTTCACTATCCCTCCATTTTATCAAGCATGGTGTCCTTTTCTAGGGACTGGCCCTCCTGCCTCCTCATATCATATCTAAAGTATAAGAGATGAAGTCTGGTTATCAAAGGAGCAATCTGTACTTCTTCCAAAACATATTTGTTTGTTCTTCTGGCAGTCCATGGTACCTCTGTATGACAAAATGAAACAATGCCCAATCCTGCAATCTCCTCACAATTGTTGCTAGGTTTGAACCCACTGTGATAGCCACGTGAGAATCCATCTCATTGAGGGTCTTCCTTCAAAAAAGCATGATGTCTTTTTTCAGGGACTATTTCATACAGATAAAATGCCCAAAGTCTTAAACCTTACTCCTAAGAAGCATTCTGGCTGTACTTCTCCCAAGACAGAATTATTCATTCTTTGGCAGCCCATGGTAATGTCAATATTCTTCACCAGTAACATAATTCAAATGCACCAATTCTTCTTCTGTCTTCCTTATTCATTGTCTAGCTCTCCCATGCATATGAGGGAAGTTAAAATACCAAATTTGGGGCCAGTCACACCTAAGTCTTGGGTCAGGCACACCTAGGCACACCTAAGGTCCTCAATGTTATATCTAAAGATGTATTTTGAAGTAGATTTACCCATTGCAATACTTCA
>NW_006408563.1:20756586-20772732 GCF_000296735.1 Chrysochloris asiatica | reverse complement strand
TGGCAGTTCTCTGTCAAGGTACTGCTACAATTGTTTTTGAAATATCTTCAGCAAAATTTAACTTATGTGTGATATTGATGGAATTATTTTGGCAATTAAATCACTTTTCCTTGGGATGGACCTGGACACAGGTCTGTTACAGTTGCTTAGTAAGATAGTTGTCTTCCATATTTCTTATTACAGTTATATGAGCCTATTCAGTGTTGCATTTATTTGTTGGACCGTCTCAACTGGTATTCCATCAGTTCCTGAGATCTTGTTTTTTTCCAATGGTGCCAGTACACCTTGGACTTCTTCGTTCAGTATTGTTGGTTCATAATGACCTGATGGTGGTGATAGTTGCCCTGGAGTCAGTTCCAACTCTTAATGACACTGTTTAGGGTTTCTGAGGTTGCAAATCTTTACCAGAGCAGAAAGCCTCATCTTTCTTCCAAGGAACCCCTGGTAGTTTTGAACCACTGACCTTGAGGTTTGCAACCTGACTCATAACCACTACACTACCAGAGCTCATGCTATCTCTTAAAGCAGCTGGATGTAGACCAATTGTTTTCAGTACTATGACGACGTATTTCTTCTATCTTTATCAATATTTCCTGAGTCATTCAATGTTTTGCTCATGTTATTAGATTGTTGTTGTGTGTCCTTGAGAGAGTTCTGACTCAAAGCAACCCTGTATAGGATTTTTGAGAGTGTGTTGTGGATTTGAATCACCGACCTTGTGGTTAGCAGTCCAGTGCTGATCCTAGATCACCACACCTGGACTTAATTTTGCAATTTGAGGCTTAATTTTAAATTCAGGTGGTTTCAGCTGGAGAAATGTCAATTGTGTCTTTCCCTTTAAGTTTTATAACTCATGTCTTTGCATATTTATTATAATATTTTGTCTCCTCAAGCTGCCCTTTGCCCTTTTACTTCATCATTTCTTCCATTTACTTTAACTATTCTACTCACAAAAGTAAATTTCAGAGTGTCTTCTGATATCCTTTTTGGTCTTTTCTTATTTTCTTGTCTTTTAAATGTCCTTTTGCATTCTTTATATATGCTGTTCTTGATGTTATCTTGCAATTCCTTTGGTCTTGGGTTATTAGTATTCACTGTGTACAATCCTTTCTTTAGACCGTCTCTAAATTCAGGGTAAGCATCAATTTTCCAGTTGATGACAAATTTTTGAGTTTTTTCTTGTTTGGTGATTGAAGATGTTTCCATATTCTGCTGTTTACTCTCAGGTTGTTACTGATGAATTCATGTCTCCTTACCAGTATCTACTTTTTAAAAGAAATGTCTACCTTCCTTTGACTATCCGTCCAAATTCTGTTTGCAGATGTCCAAACACTTCTGTTAATGCTCTTCTGTGAGTTGTTTTGGTGCCTATCTTGCACACACTTTTTGAAACCCAAGTCTGTCATGGATTATTTCATAGGCAGATCCATGGCTGATTTACAAATGACTAGCCACTGAACCCACTGTCACTCATCTGCTCAATAGAATCATTTCATGCACATATTCAGTGTCATCAGTTGTGGAAGTGGCGGCCGTTTTACTATAACTGGAGTGCAGATAATTTTTGGCTCACTTGTGATTTTATGTGGAGAGCAAGTTTGTGATAATTAGAATAAAATGTAAAATTTATTATCTGCACTTTGAAAAGATTGCCTCATTTTGGGTAATTCAGACAGATGTTTACTTATGTTTTCAGTTTTTCTGTTTCTTTTAGAATGATTTTATACCATTTTAAAGTTTGGCAATAATGATGGGAGATGGTGGCATAAGGTGACAATGGCTTTTCATCTTTAGAGCACTAAGTAATTTTATCTATGTCCCAAAATAGCTAATTATGGTCAGCGTCTCAAGGCTTATTGGTGTTTACATAATTTTCACAGAATTATGTAACAATTACTAAGGTCTGTGAGGCATATTTTACATCCAGTGTAGTTTCAATCTCTTACCATACTGAAGAGTTTATTTGGCTACATTTATGTTTTCTCTAGAGTCCTGGTTTGGCACTGTGGCCTAATGCACCAGAATGCAAAGTCATTTGAACTGAGAGGTCTGTGGTTCAAGCTCACCAGCTGCTCCTTGGAAACCCTATACAAGGTCACAATGGGTCAGAACCAACTAGACAGCAGAGCAGTTAACAACAACAACAATATTTTCTCTTGAAGTTCATCACTTATCACTATAAAGGAGCCATGAAAATATAATTCATCTTTACCCCTAAGTGCATTTGTTGTTGTTAAGTGCTGTTGAGTCAGTTCCAACTCATAACAACCCTGTATAGGGTTTCTGAGGAGCAGCTCATGGATTTGAACTGCTGACCTTTGGTTCGCAATCCAGTACTGATCCTACAGAACCACACCACGAATGTATTTATCATATTTAAAGTGGACTTTGCTTTTACTCATCCAAAGGCATATTATTATTATTACTATTTTTTTAGCTTCAATAGGATCTTGTACTATTATTTCTGGATCAAGTAACTTAGAATTCTTTCTACAGCTTTCATGAAGTTATTGTATTTGAATATATTTTTTCTTATTTGAAGTCTACACAGGTGAAAAATGCATATTCACTGTAGTTTTTATTATTATTTTTTGGTTTATTTTTAACCTTTCTTCATTTTAATTTCATTAGGTCTGATATGTGTGCATGTTGCATATATATATATATTGTTGTTGTTGTGTGCCATGGAGTTGGTTCCGATTTATAGCGACCCTGTAGAAGGTTTCTGAGGCTGTATGTTTATTTTTATCTTTAACTATTTATTTTCTTTAGAAAATTCTATGTACTTTATGTCTTCTCTTCAAAATTAAGTTAACAGTTTGCCTTTGAACCTTGATTTTTTTTCATTAAATAGTCTACTGACCTTATAATTATAACAACACAATGTCCAATAGAAATGATAATCATGACTTTCAAATCTCTTTTTTGGTTTATAAAGAAAGTGTCAAGGAGATGATCCTATATATAAAGTTTGGATTACCTTTTAGCTAAATAAATCCCCTTGCTCTTACCTATTTAGAAGCTCATTTGTCAATGCATGTCTATTTTTATTCTTATATTACTCCTTGGCAGCCTAACCTTATTTGTTTTGAGAAACAAGTGGGTGATTTTTGATTCTCCCCTCCATAATTTACTCCCTGGAGAACTGTTGTCATTGTCACCAGCAATCAACAGAATTTTCGGTCTATTTAAGTATTTCCTAAGAGCAGCTGAAGAGCTAGGCCAACCTTACCTATTTTTGTAAATGAACATGCATTCAAGCACTGACTGCCACTGAGTTAATTCTGACATATAGCAACCCTGGGTGGGGCTTCTGAGGCTATAAATCTTCATGGTAGGAGACATTCTCATCTTTTACCTGCAGAGTGACTGGTGGGTTTGAATTGCCCACTTTGAAGTTGACAGTTCAGTGCTTATCCTACAGTGCCACATGTGCTCCTTTGTTGTTGTTAAGTGCCATCAAGTCAGTTCCAACTCACAGAGACCTTGTATAGGGTTTCTGAGACGTGTCTGGTAGGTTTGAACCACCACCTTCAGTTCAAACTGACATTGCTTATCGTACAGTGCCAAACTAGGACTACTGCCACATGTATATTAAAGTTTAAAAGTTTGTGCCAAATATGAAGATGACAAGAGTTCATTCAGAGCAGGTAAAATAATTTTTGTCAAAGTTGTACATGATAGTATACTTTACAATAATTCTCATTTATTGAAGCATTCAATCCATATTACTTTGCATATTTATTTCTTAGAGCACTTTCCACTTTCAATGTGCAAAGTATATGAGGGTATACTCTGCAGTTATTGGTGTTTTGGTGGAAAGTGCAATGAATTTGAGTTCATAAACCAGGTGCAATACCTAATGCTAAAAATTAAGTGCTATCTAGTGTAAAAGAAGAAATATATTCAGTAAACTTTGCAAAGATTTTCAAAAGACTAATTTGAACTAAAGTGGATCATGAGGAGCATGGTAGCTCCGTATGATTAGACTGCAAATCACAAGGTTGGCAGTTTGAACCCACCAGTCACCCCATGGGAGAAAGATGAGGCTTTCTGCACTCTCAAAGATTTAAAGCCTCTGAAACTCTATATAGGGTCTTTATGAGTTGGAACCAATTCCACACCACTTAAAAGCAACAACAAAGTGGTACCAAAAACACCCCATATAAAATGATCTAGATAATGAATCTAGTGTATACTAAACTATGTAAATGGTAAATTCTATATTCCTTCTAGGAAGAAAAGAAAACAAACAAAACTCATATGTATTCTGAGTGTTCAGAGAGTTTTTTGCAAGCAAAAAGAGCAGACTGTCTAAAGCTGAAGGTATCCAAGTGAAAAGCAGAGCAAACAGAATAATCCCATATAATTCTACAGGACAAAAAAACTAGATAAATCAAGTTGGATGGTTAAATACTATGCATTTCTAATCATAAACCTCGATTTTCTTTTTTGATATCATGTTGCCTCTTTAATAGTATATAATGTTCCATGGTGATATTAGCATATTGGTTAGCCAGTTTTTTTCCAATGAAAACATCCACTTAGTCCTGGTCTACTTAAAGATACACAATTGCCCAAAACTTCCCTCTCTTCACCCAACTTGCCTCCATTAAGAAAACATATCTGTAATCCATCTGCTTATTGTCCAGTTACCTAGAACTCTGGTAGTGTAGTGGTTACCAATTGGGTTGCGAACAGCAAGGTCAGCAGTTCAAAACTACCTACTGTTTCACTGGAGAAAGATGAGGCGTTCTGCTCCGGTAAAGATTTACAGCCTCGGAAACCCTGTACAGGTTCGCTATGAGTCAGAACCGACTGCACGGCACATAACCACCACCACCATGAGTTAAACGTAGCTGTAAATCTCCACAGGAGCAGAAAGCCTCATCTTTCTCCTGAGGAGTGACTGGTGGCCTTGAAACACCAACCTTGTTTCCAGTCCAGTGCTCTTGTTAAGCTTTTTAGCATAGTTAAATTAAACAAACAAAATAGCAATACCTATGGGAAAACAGTACTTTAAATCAAAATAAGAAAGACAAGTTTGTGAACATGTTTGGCAATTTGCAGCTTAGTGGTGATGAAGAGATCTTTTAAAGTCCTGAAGTCCTTTCCTAGATTTCAAAATTATCCGCAGGCACTCAAGCCAGTGTGAATTTTAAATTTGTGGCACTGCAATACACTCATCAGGCATTGAAGCAGCATTCTTTAGAGCAGAACAATCTTCTGAATATTTTAGAAAATAGCCTTTAAAAACACTTCGTAATTTTTTTATCTGACTACTGTGAACATACCTTTAGCCTTGGTTCAGTGATGGGGGTTAATGTGCTGGACTGGACTGCAAGGTTGGTTTGAACCTCAAAGTCGGTAGATAGAGCTCACCAGCCGCTCCTCGGGAAGCCTACACAGGGTCGCTATGAGTTGGAACTGACTCGACGGCACTTAACAACAACATGTACTCACAAAGATTGTCAACACTTAATCATACTCACTCTTATGTAGCTGTGCTCTCTTCAGAGCCCATAATGTAGTAATGTAAAAGGTATTTTTTAAAACGTATTTGTGTATGTGCGTGTGTATAGGAATGAGGTTGCAAATCAAAGAATAACAAACTTGGAGAGTTCTAAGTAAGTTTCAAAATGGCTGTTCATGACAATAACATGTTACAAGGCCCATTTTGTTAATTTAAAAAGAGTATCACATTTTTAGTGATCACTTTCGAATTTCAGTGAGTTTGTTAATCATCTTTTTGCTAACATTATAAAACCTTTGCCAAAACTCTGAGACTTTTAGATGATAGAAACAATAAAATAAAAATAAACAGGAGATTATATTAACCACATTTCAGCAACATATTCAGGAAAAGTAAAATGAAATTCACTTCTGAAAACATTTTTGGTTTTTTTTTGGCTTTGTTTTATAACTAAGGAATCAATGTATCTCTTATTTTTATGCTATCATTGGGGGACAGATGAAATGTTCTTAGCTTATCACAATTATTCTGCAGAAAATTTAGCTTTTTCGTAAGAAGTCTGTTCAGAAGAGGCACTTAGCTCAAAGTCATATGTCCCAGGAGGCTATCCCAGAGAGTGTGAAAGAAGCAGATGTTTTCCATCTTCACCCTTTCCTGAAGTGCTATCATTAACACCTTACCTTTACGTGCTGTAAATGGTAAGCATGCTCCATCTAGTTCAGTTTTTGGATAAGATTTCAGTTTGAAAAAATGATACTCCACATGGGTTTTAAATTTAATTTCAGCTTCCTGGGACCTCTTCTCTTTGCAAATGTGTGATTCTTTCCTATAGTATATAGTTGTGAATATCAATAGAAGAATGGGATAGATTTGGTATTGTAGTGCGTAAGGATTGCTGTGACAAAGTATCACAAAGTAGATGGCTTAGAAAAACAGACATTTATTGTCTCAGTTCTGGAAGCTAGAAGGCCAGATCCATGAATTGGCATGGGCATACTTTCTATACACTTTAGGGGAATATCTTTTCTTGTCTCTTTTGGCTTTGGGTAGCTTCGGGCTGTAGATGCATCTTCACATTACCATTTTTCCTGCATCTGTATCTCTCTGTCTATTTTCCTTTCTTTGGGACACCTTTCAGAGAAAATTAAGAACTCCCCATGACAGTGATATACATGATCTTGCAATGACTTCATTGATTGTAATCAAAGATACAAATTACAAACGAAGAAATGTTCATAGGTACTAAGGGATAGGACTTCAAAATATCTGTTGAGGTACCCAAATTAATCCATTACAGGTTATACAGACATCCTTTGTTATCCATGAGGGATTAGCCCCTGAACCTCCATGGATATCAAATTCTGCAGATGCTCAAATTCCTTATATAAAGTAGTATAGTGTTTGTATATAACTTATACATCTCTAAATTGCTTATGATACATAATAAAATGCAATTGCTATGCAAAAGCCCAGTATACTTCCTCTTAGCCCTTGTGGGATTACTTTGGCCAATTACTTGCCATACCTCAACATTTTTAATCAAAAATTGAATGAATCCACAGAGTATATGGGTATGTATCTATCTATCCATCTATCTACATATCTATCTATATGGATAGATAGATAGATAGATGAATGGATAGATAGATAGATAGATAGATAGATAGATAGATAGATAGATAGATAGATAGATGCTGTTGTTGTTACGTGCTGTGGAGTAGGTTCTGACTCACAGCGACCCTGTTCCGAGGCTGTAAATCTTTACAGGAGCAAAAAGCCTCATCTTTCTCCCACAGAACAGCTGGTAGTTTCACACTGCTAACCCTGAGGTTTGCAGCCTGAGTCATAACCACTATGCTACCAGGGCTCCTTAGATAGATAGATAGATAGATAGATAGATAGATAGATAGATAGATAGATAGATAATAGTGCTATATTGCTACAGGATAAATATTGGGCCAAAAGGTCAGTTTGAACCACAAAGTTGGCAGGTCAAACCCACCAGCTACTCCTCAGAAACTCTATACAATGATGCTATGAGTCAGAAATGACTCAGTATATGTATACATATATATGTGTGTTATGTGTGTATGTATGCCAAAATCTGCCTTATAAGATGTTCAAATCCCTTATATAGAGTAGTATAGTATTTGCATATAACTTACACATCGCTAAATTGAAACTCCACATCAAGTAACATACTCAATTCAGTTTACTACATAAATCTAAATAATGTATGCCAGACTCCTTGCTTGACAAAATAAGTTTAAAGTAATAAAAAAGATTATAATGTTAATTCATTAAAATAATTAACAATCAGTCATGAACTTGATACACATAAGTAGATACAAAATTTTAAAGATATGATTTTATGTAAGAAGACTTAAAATTAGTTAAGAGTGGTGAATGAAAAAGCTGGTAACTATAAACTTCTTGCCATATATAAAAAAATGTTTTTCATATGCTGACTAAAGTAATGAAGACTTCATAGTTGATGGTGGAATGTGGGATCAGAATGGAGGTGATACAGAAAATGTCTGAGAAGTCAGATGAAAAGAGTTATAGAAAGAGATATGGAAATAATATTTGTGCTATGTTCAGAAAACAGCAATTTACTTAGTTTAGCATAATGTTCACATTAGGAAAAGTTGACAGATAAAACCAAGTTGGCTAGATCCAAATCATAAAGAGGAGAGTTAAGTATCAATGAAGAACTTTAATTAATATTGTCAATATGAAATGGAACCCACTACATAATTTTTGAGGAAGATTGGGGATTCGAAAATGTAATGTAAAACTTTGATAAATGAATAGGAATAGTGATTCAAAGGATTTGAAGAAAAACAACAAAGCATTTATAGCTTCAGTCTAAGGATGTTTTAGTAGTAACAGTAGAAAAGAAAAGGACACAATAGAGAATATGGTTTTGTAAAACTTTGATAATCTTGCTTATTTTTTTTTCTGAAATTCTGCATATGTTTCTCTCCTTTACATACAAAAATGATTTCTGATTATTTCTTTCTTATTCTGTGGGGACAAGGAAAATGGATATACTAACAGCTGTCCTTTCTACATAGACTACACATGTTGCCTGGCCTGGCTGTTATCCAAACATCATCATGGCAGGAAGGAATAAATTATATGTCAAAGATGAATTTCTACTTGTGCTATAGAAATTATCACATGGCCTTTCCCCTCACTATATGACTGGTTTTCCCAAAGGAATAATTTAAAAGCAACCCATAACAAGAGCAATTTATTGAAAAAAGAGTGATTGCCTTATGATGCATGATGCTATGCTCCACCTGGGATTGGCCAACTCTTTAATATACAGCTGCGTAAGCATCTGCTGTAGCAGTACTAGGATTTATGGTCCCTACGCTTCTGAGCTGTCTTCAGTAAGAAACTCAATATGCAATCAAAGATTTTTCCAACATCCAAATTTAGATAAAATGAAAATTTACAGCTTAGTGTCAAAACTCCTTTGACCTGCATTTGCCCATAATTGTTATTATATGAACCTTTATACCTTTATGCTGCTTGAACCAATGATGTCAATTCAATCAACTGACTAGTTAAGAATATTGGAACAATCATTAGCATTTTTATTATCTTTGGTTCCTAATGATATTTAAAAGTAAAAGGAGTTTTTTTCTAGTCACAAAAATTTCCTTTTATGAATTTGCAAATGAAATTTAAAATTCAAAAATTTCTTCTTGTTGATTCCGAATTTCCATACTTCTCACAGTACTTTCTGACTATTTCCGTTCATCTTTGGTCCCTGCTTCTTGTAGTCCTTTGGCTTGATATTTCATAGTGCTCTTCCCATGTAATTTCTCTGATTCCCAACTTTTATGAATTAATGATTTTTTTTTTACAATTTAAATGAACTTAGTTGATTGTACAAAGAAAATATACCCGATAATCAATAATTGGACATACAACACTTTTAAAAGTAAGGAGCCTTTTAAGATTTGTTTTTTAGATGAATTTTAGAAATGTTTGTAAATGGTGATGTTACAAAATGTTAGCAATCTTTGGAACCAAACACCATGAATTATATCTAATTGTGACCTCCTTCTACATGGCTAACCCTATGCCTGCTAATCTGAGAATAATTTTTTTTTTTTTTTTAATGTCAAAAGTGTTTTTGTAATTACTGACCCTCTAAAGAGAAGTTTGTGTCCTCTGTGGCACTGTAGGCTGAGCACTGGACTTCTAACCACAAGATTGGCCATTCAAACTCACCAGTCATCCCTTGGAAACCCTATAAATAGTAACTATGAGTCAAAAATGAGTCAATAACACGAAGAAAAAGAAGTTTTGGGGTCCTGATATGGTGCTTTATGATAAGTACTGGACTGCTAACCACAAGGTAGGGTGTTCAAACTCATTAGCTGCTCCTTGCAAATTCTCTACAGGTTGGTTATGAGTTAGTATGCACTCTACGACACTTAAAAACAATAACAAAAATAAAAGTCTTAGACTTTTTTTTTTTTTTACCAAAGCAGTCACCATGAAATGTTTAATAGCACAGATATATATTTATATGCTGCATAAATGATGTGGTTTTTATCTATAAAAAGTATGATTGTTTCTATCCCACAAAAATAATTTTGCTTCCATTGATCTGATATCTCACCCATTCAGATTGCATGCTATAATGTAATATTAGTGTATAATATGCCATAAAGTAATAGCTTCAAACTATTACTTTATGGCATATTAAGAGTCAGAGGGCTGTGTTCTGTACCTTGATTGACTATGGGAAATGTAGTAATTACTTAGGTGAGAGAGGCAGACAGTACTTTGAGATAAGAACTATGAGGCCATGGTGCTGACCTTGGAAACTTTAGGGAAACAATTACATATGCCAACAAAATTAATCCATGTATAAATTCTATTAGGCTATAAGACACATGAGTGATTTTATATCAAAGCAGCACTATAATTCATTTTAATACTGAAAAATATCCTTGTTGAAGGCACTTCTGGATATAATAATCAAAATTTTTATTTCAGCAACCAGTAAACAATAAACTATGAAAATGATCTATGGATATGAAAATTATATGCATTCATATGTTGGTCTTTTTTTGACCAGGAATAGGTAGATATCAGGTCTTAATAGAATGTAATGTTAGTAACCTAAATAAAGACAAGGAAGTAAGTATTTATTGAGAGAGGTCCTAGGGAGGCAACTTGGTCCAAATACACTAGTACTCATCTGTTTAGCCTTTCTTTCTTTCTTTCTTTCTTTCTTTCTTTCTTTCTTTCTTCATTTATTTATTTAGCAGAGAGGTGATTTGGAAAAATGTTTACACAGTTAGCTTAGGGTCTATCAACCTACTGTGTTTATTATTGTTGTTAAGTGCCATCGGGCCAGATCTAACTCATAGCAACCCTGTATAGGTTTTTCGAGTAGTGAGTTTGAACTACCGACCTTGTGGTTCAAATCAACCTTGGGGTCAAGTACTTAACTTATGGCAGGACAGCAGGACTCCTATGGTACCACTCTTTAAAGCACAGAGATTTACTAAGGGAGACAAAAGGGAAGATTATTTCAATTCCAGAAAAAGAAAGACAAAAAAAAAAAAAAAAGGAAAAAGATACTCAGTTGAAGTAATATAAAACTCAGAAATAAAACTGTCATCATAAAAAAATTGTTTGTAAAGAAAAATTCTCTATTTGAGTCATTTCATTTTTGCTGATTTAGTTTAATAATCACTATCTGCCCTTGTTAATGAAGCGTCATTGAACAAATAGATGTTATTGTTGTTACATTAGCCCCGCATAGGGTTTCTGAGGAGCAGCTAGTGGGTTGGAACTGCTCATTTTGTGAATAGTCTCCTGTGCTACACCAGGACTCCAGTTAGACACTGGAGGTGGGGGTGTGCTTTCAAATCAATTTCAACTCATAGCGGCACTGTATAGGGTCCCTGAGACTGTAAACCATTACAGGAGCAGAAAGCCTCATCTTTCTTCCATGGAGCAACTGACTGATTAGAACTAGTGACCTTATGCTCAGCAGTCCAATGGGTAGCCATATGCTACCAGATTTCCTTAGTTAGACATTGTTGTGGTTGTTATGTGCCTTTGAGACGTTTCTGTTTCACAGCGACGCTGTATAGTTTCCAAGGAGCAACTGGTGAGTTTAACTGCTCAACTTGTACTTCAAACCCACCTTAAGGTGTATTGTTTACCCTACGGTGCTACACCAGGACTTAATTATATAGTTAAAAAAAAAAGACAATGTTAGTTCAGTTTGTTAAAATATACCTATCTGGAAGTTAGATCTCTGTGTATTCTTCATCAAGAAGAATAGAAACATGTTGCACACAAGTCATTGTAAAATCAAAAAGGAAGTAGACTAAACCGAATAGCTATGCATTTGTCTTACTATGAGAAAGAAAAGGTAGGAGCATTATGTATGTGTGAAATAAATACATTAATCTCTTGTTTCTTAAAATAATTGCATTTTAATCAAGTGAAAGAAGTTAACTAGTTTGTCAAATTTAAGTTTCTTTTAATGTGTATGCAATTTTTTACACATTGCACATTTTTAGAAGAATTCTCCATTAATTAATTAAATGACTATTTCTCTATATATTTTACTGATAATAGACATCAGAAATGGTCAGAACCATTCAGAATGGTAAGTGAATCAAGAGAGAATTATAAATATGAATTTAAGGAACACAGTGAAAAAATTAAATGGTATAAATTCAGTTAAGTTTCAGACTATAAAAATCAGTTTCTAAACACACACAAAAATGAAAACTAAATTAAAAATATGTAGCATTTTCTTTTAAAAGCTATAATTCCCAATCTACAATATTGCTTCTGATATACAATGCTAGATATTTTGCAGAATTGATTATGAACATTTACTTTGATGCTAAAAAGCAAATGACAATCAACAAATGTTTTAAGAATTAATTAAATATACAGTATTTTGAAACAGAAACATTGTCATAAACATTTGAGAAATATAAATATACGTAATTATATGTGCTGTTGTTGTTACATGCTATTGAGTCTATTCTGATTCATAGCAACACTTTACAGGGTTTCCAATGAGCAACTGATGGCTTTGAACCAACGACTTTGTAGATAACATTCCAGTAATTATTAAACAGCACCACACCAGGACTCCATCCCTATGTTTTTTTTTACATATAAATATATTGTTCTTGTTGCTGTGTGCTGTTACATTAATTTCAACTTGTAGTGACGATAGGGGAGAAAAACAGAACTTTCCACAGGTTTTATTAGGAAGAAATTTTTACCAGATGGCCAGGCCTTTCCTCCAGCAGAGCTTTTGGGGGTGAGTTCTAATCACTGACATGTTGATTAGTAGCTGAGTTTTTATCCATTGTGCTAATAGGCATTATAACATAGATAGATAGATAGATAGATAGATAGATAGATAGATAGATAGATAGATAAATAGATAGATAGACAGACAGATAGTGTGTTGTTAAGAGCCTTCAAGTCGACTCCAACTCATAGTGACCCTATATAGGGTTTCCGAGGAACAACTGGTGAGCTTGAACAGCTGAGTGGGCGGTTCAAACTGACCTTGCAGTCCAACGCATTAACCCGCAGCACTACACCAGGACTCCAGATAGATAGTTATTGTTGTGTCCTCTAATTGGTTTTGACTCATTGCAACCTGGTATAGTGTTTCACATAATTGGCTGGTGAATTTGAACTGACCATCTTTCAGTTCAAATTTGCTTTGCACCAGTGCTTATCTCAGTGCCGCACCAAGACTCCATCTATAGATATAGAAATAGACATAGACAAAAACATAGACATAGATATAGACATAGATATATAGCTATATTGATACTGATATATATGTGATAGATAGATAGATAGATAGATAGATAGATAGATAGATAGATAGATAGATACATAGATACATAGATACATAGATACACAGATAGATACATAGATAGATACATAGATAGATACATAGATACATAGATACACAGATACATATTGGATTCTTTTAACTACATGCAGATTGCGTAAGTTCAGTAATAGATATATAATTTTTTTTCAAATGCCGTCAAATTACTTCCAACCCATAGCAACCATAGTATAAGGTTTTGTAGGAGCAGCTGCTAAGCTTGAACTGCCAACATGTGGTTCAAACTGACCTTGCAGTCCAGCACATTAACCCACATGGACACACCAGGACTCCAAACATATAATTCTTATTATTAATTAAGGAAAATTAACTTTTAAAAATGGCATTTGATATGTGGTTTAGTCATGCAGAGGTATACAGAAGTTTAGAACTGAAATATAAAATATTGATAAATGATACAAAACTTGAAAAAAATATATAACATAAGATAAACTAAGTGATATTTGGGGTAACATATTAAATGTTTTGCAAAGTTAAAGTTATCTGATAACAAAATTACCAAATTATTTATTGTGTGCCTTTTTCACATCTATGTTGACTTTTAGATAGGCAAATGGAGATCTGCAATAAGAGATTCATGAAAATTATCTGATCTCTAGCTTTAATATTCTACGTTTCTTTTTTGTCATTTAAATTATACCCTGGTGGTAGTGAGATTGTACATAAAATGCACACAGCAACTTTTAGACCATCTGTTATTGGTATCTGCTTTCTTTCTTTCTTTTTTTTAAATTGTAATAACTGTCATGAATTCTGAAATGGAGTATTCTTCTGGGCCTTCTGGTTAAGATCATCCCTACATCTGCTCTCAGGAAAACTGAAGTGAATGAGCTCTGTGATATACTGTGGCTCGTTTATTTCTAATTGTTTTGACTAGAGGTATACTTGAATCTTGGTGACACAAAAGCTCTCTAAAGATAGTCCTTCATTTAAACATGTGATATTAATAACACTCCTCTTTACACACAACTGGCCAGGAAAAGTTGATTCTTTTCTTTTTTTTGTCTTTTCACGAACTTAAATCTTGGTATCTATAGTATTTTTCTCTTCTAACTTTGCCCATCAATTATTAACACTACCAAAAAGAATCCAAATCTCCCAATTTTTTAAAGAATAAGCACATACTCTGAGTAAGTTACTGCTCTACGGATGCTTAAGAATTCCCATAAAGAAAATAAATTTAAAAGGCCAAGGTTTTGGATGGAAATATTGCTTTGTTCCTTTCCAAAGTCATATGTACATAAACTTTAGTAAAAAAGCAAAAATCATATAATGATCCTGATAAATACATTCCATAATTTATAAAAACATCACATGTTATTTTCAAGCAACTTAATGGTGCAGTGCTAAATTTCTGAATTTGGAAGTGAATAACATGAAAACTATATGTCACTGCCTCATGTCTAAAGCTATTTTAGCAAGGCAACAAAGGAAGCTACCAAGTTTTTTTCTACCAAACACACACACACACCTTGCCTTTAATTTATCCAACTTCTCAGTCCCACCTACTTATTCAAATATCTTCCTTACCTCCAGCAATATGTTGACATTCTCTATATCAGTTTGTTATCGCTCAGCCAAGGAACAAAAGAGAACATAAAATAGCTGAACATATTTGCAGGTAGTTACCAGTCCTGGTGTGGTGCTGTGGGTTAATGTGCTGGACTGCAAAGTCTGTTTGAACTGCAAGGTCAGTGGTTCAAGCTCACCAGCTGTTCCTCGGAAATCCTATACAGAGTCACTATGGGTCGGAAACGACTCAAAAGCACTTAACAACAATAACAGCAAATCAGCCCTATGAAGAATGCTTTCAGATAATACTAAACATGTTGGATACAATACATCCTATACTTTGCAAATATATTTTCAACTGTGAGAACAACATGGAAAAAATTAGAAATTTGATATACCCTAATGCTGACACCTAACAATAACAACAATACTAGTGGAGGGTCTTGAAACAAATGTATCTCTTTGGATTAGTTTCATCATTTGCAATATTAAATATAGTGTCTGTTACTCAAGATTGTTGTGGGTATTTATTGGAATTTTAAAAGTAAATGTTTAGATCAAAATTTTAAAAATGCTATATGGAAATAAAAATAAAACATATGTAAACTAACATGCTGATGATTTGGAGCAGAACACATAAGAATATTACTTTCCTAAACTCCTGCTGAGATCATTTGGTTGTATGTCAAAATCATGAAATCCAGACTGATGGAATTATTTCCTTATTCAGGCAAGTTGCACGTGGAAGGACTAGCAAATTCAGTACACCCATGATAAACTCATACTTGCATGGGGGGGGGGACATAAAATAATCTTTCTGTTGGAGTGGGCATTTGCCCATTTTATGACAGTCTCTATTACAGTGCAACCATCTCATTCTCTCATTTAATAACCTGTGTAATATCATTCCTTCTATCTTGACATGCATACTTCTCAGGTATCTCTTCTCCATTAATATTTGTATTTTAATCATGTCTTGTTTCTATGCATTTTATAAAAAATTGATTTTGACATTATTTTTTGAGTCATATTTTCTAAAAGTGCTTATTATTAACCACATGGGACTGTTGTTGTTGCTATGTGCCATCAGTTTGGTTCTAATTTATAATGACTTTATTCACAACAGAATGAAACACTGCTTGGTCCTGTACTACCCTCACAATCATTAAGGTTGAGCCCATTGCTGCTACCTTTGTGTCAATCCATCTCAGAGATCTTATTC
>NW_006408563.1:20743843-20749091 GCF_000296735.1 Chrysochloris asiatica | reverse complement strand
TGAGATTATTGAAAATACCATGGCTTAGGTCAGGTACACCTTAGTCTACAAGCTAATATCTTTGATATTAAGCACTTTAAACAGGTATTGTCCAGAAGATTTGCCTAATGCAATACATCGTTTGCTTTCTTGATTATTGCTTCCAGGAATGCTGATGGTGGTTATGGTGGTTGGTGGTTATGGTGCCGTGGAGTTGGTTCCTACTCATAGCAAGCCTGCATAGAGTTTCTCAGGCTGTCAGTCTTTACAAGAGCAGAAAGCCTCATCTTTCTCCCATAGAACCAGTGGTAGTTTCAAGCTGCTGACCTTGAGGTTAGCAGCCCAACCTGGTGGATTGAAGCAAAATGAAGTCTTTGACAACTTCAATCTTTTCTCCATTGATCATCATGTAATTTAAGTGGAGAGGATTTTTGTGTGTGTTTTTTTTTTTACAATGAAGTACAACTTATATTGAATGCTGGGTTCTTTGATGTTCATAAGTGAAAATTTTAAATCCTTCAGCAAGCAAGGTCATATCTTCTGCATATCATAGGTTGTTCATGAGTTTTCTTCAAATTCTGATGTATGATTCTTCATATAATACAGCTTTGTGGACTATTTACTCAGTTACAGATTAAATAAGTATGGTGAAATCATATAACCCTGGCACATACCTTTCCTAATTTTAAACCATTCAGTATCCCCTTCTCCTGTTTGAACAACTGCCTCTGAGTCTATGCACAGGTTCCCTATGAACACAATTAAGTGTTATGGAGTATGCATTCTTTCCAATGTTTTCCAGAACTTGTCAGAATCCACACTGCCAATAGCCTTTGCATAGTAATTGTTATTGCTACTAAGTACTGCCAAGGCAGTTTTGATTCAAAGTGACCCTGTATATGGTTTCCAAGGAGTGGATGGTGAGCTTGAACTGCCGAACTTGTGGTTCAAACCAACCTTATAGTCTAGCACATTAATTCACAGTGCCACATCAGGATTCTGTTGCATAGTCAATAAAACAAAAGTAATCATTTTATGGCAATCTGGGCTAATACCCTGTACTGCAATGTTGCTCTGCACTGCAAGGTTGGTAGTTCAAGCTTATCAGCTGCTCCAGGGTTGCTATGAGTTGGAACCGATCTGACGGCACTGAACAACAACAACAATCATCTTGCTAGTATTCTCTGTTTTCAGCAAGATCCATCTGATGTCAGCAATCATATCCCTCATTCCATGTTCTGGTCTGAATCTGATTTGAACATCTAACAGTTCCCTGTTAATGTACTATTGCAGCCATTTTTTAACTATCTTCAGCAAAAATTTACATGCATTTGATATCATGCATTCGATAGCAATGATATAAATTTCTGCATCTCATTGGGTGATCTCTCTTTGGAATGGGCACAAATGCAGGTCTATTTCAATCAGTTGACCAGTTAGCTGTCTTGCAATTTTCTTGGCATACATAGATGAGTGCCTCCAGCATAGCAACAATTTGTTGAAAGATTTCAATTTGTATCCCATCAGTTCCCAGAGCCTTGTTATTTACCAATGCTTTCAGTGCACCATGGACTTCTTCCTTTACTTTAGTACCATTAGTTCTTGATCATATGCTACTTCTTGAAATAGTTGACCATCGGCCATGTCTTTTTGGTATGGTGATTCTGTGTATTTCTTCCATCTTCTTTTGATACTTTCTACATTGTCCAATATATTCCCATAGAACCATTCATATGGCAACTTGAAGCTTGATATTTTCTTCAGTTCTTTCAGTTGGAGAAATGCTGAGTGTCTTCTTTCCTTTCTAACTCCAGATCTTTGCACATTTTATTGTAATACTGAACTTCATCTTTTCGAGTTCCCATTTGAAATTTTATGCTCAGCTCTTTTACTTCCTCATTTCTTCCATTTGGTTTAGCATCTCTACACTGGATAGCAGTTTCAGAGTCTCATGTGGCATCCATTTTGGTCTTTTATTTATTTATTGTCTTTTACTGACCTTTTGCTTCCTTCCTGTTTGATGATATTGATGTCATCTCACAGCCCTTCTAGTCTTCTGTCATTAATGTGTAATGCATCAAATATGTTCTTAATATGGTCACTATATGCAAGTGGGATATGTTCAAGGTCATATTTTGGCTCTCATGAACTTGTTTAAATTTTCTTCAGTTTCAGCCTGAACTTGCATAAGTGTAATTAATGGTCAGTTTCACAGTCTGCCCCTGGCTTTGTTTTGGCTGAGGGTATTGAACTTTTATACTATCTCTACTCCAGATGTAGTCAGTTTGATTTCTGCATATTCCATTTGGTGATGTACATGTGTAAAACCATATTTTATGTTAAAAAACGTGTTTGCAATGAATAAGTCATTGGTCTTGAAAAAAATCCCTTATGCGATCTCCAGCATCATTTGTACCACCAAGGCCGTATTTTCCAACAACTGTTGCTTCTTTTTTGTCTCCAATCCTCATATTCCATTCAGCCATAATTACCAATTCAATTTGATTTCATATTTGATCAATTTGAGCCTGAAAAAGTTGGTAGAATTATTCAATTTCATCATCACTGACTTTAGTAGTTGTTTATAAAGCTGAATAATAATGGTATAGCCTGGTCTTCCTTGCAGGTGTATGGATATTAATCTTCACAAGCATCATTATATTTCAAGATAAACCATAAAATGTTCTTTTTGATGATAAATGCAATGCCATTCCTCTTCAATGTTATGTTCCTGGTCTAAAAAACCATAAGATTGTCAGATTCAAAATGGACAAAACAGTCCAATCAGGCCACTAGTGCCAAGGGTATCCATCTTTATAATTTCCATTTCATTTTTGACAATTTCCAATTTTTCTAGATTTATTCTTAGCATTTTCCTTAATCCAAGTTTTGTTTTGTTTTAAGATTATGAACTAAGTGATAGTTTACACGGGAGAACATTGACTTTACACCAACCATTGTTTCATTGCAATGATTACAATCTCCTCCGTGCATCATTATTCAACAGTATTTGCTTCCATTCCCTGTTTTATTTTATTTTATTATTTTTTTGAGGGGGGAGGTTGTGTACAGAATCACTCAGGAATATAAAATACTTTAAACAACCAAAGGGCAAATTCTGAAAGCCTGCCTCTTGGCCGCCAGCACCCTGTCCCTCTCTTTCCATGAATCCAGATTTCTCAGCTGCTCCATCTCTCCATGTCCCCATCTCTGCCTCCATCTCTGGCGTCACTGCATCTCTGGATAGTGTTCCACACTCTGCTTGTGTTCTTCTCGTGTGATGGTCCTAGGGCCCTCTCTTTCTGTGCTGTAAGATTAACTACTCCCCTATTTTTGTTACAAAATTTCTACCTTTACAGTTGAGACAGTCTCAGTTGGTCATGATAACAATTTCTCAATATTGAATCTTATCCATGATCCAAGTTTTAATGGATATTTGTAACTGTTTCTTTTCATTTGGAGTTGTGATCCATCACCAAAAGAAGGTCCTGGAAGTTTATACCTTCACATTCTGGTCAGCTCTAATTTAAGGTGGCAGCTCTTACCCAGTCATATTTTGAGTGCCTTCCAACTTGAGGGTATCCTCTTCTAGCCCTATATCTGATAATGTTTTACTGCTATTCATAAGGTTTTCAGGGCTTTCTTCATACTCTGTTTTAGTTTGGAAGCTGGAACTTGCACATGATGAGTGTCCTTCTGATATTTAAAATACTATTGGGAAAGCTTGTAACCTACAGCAACACACAAGCCTCCACAGTATGACAAAATGACAGAAGAGTGGTGGGAGAAGGGTGTTGTGCATTTTAATAACTGGCCTTACAGGTAACAGTTCAGTGCTTATCCTATGGTGCCACGTCAGACCTCCTATGAACTGGAAATTCACTTGAAAGAAATGTATCTACAGGAAACTTGTTTGGTAAATATATTAGGGCTTATTTTCAGCATTCTCATTTTTTAATATAGAAATAATAATAATGCATAATAGAAACAGGTTTTTGAAAAATGTATGCATGAAAAAAAATCAAAACAGCATCTGGTACAACGTATGTAAAACTTGCTAGCAGTTATTATCATGAAAGTGTATACTGACTTGCTTAAGAACAAAATTCTTTATAATGTTATATGTTAGAAAAAATTATATGTGTAGCAGTTTAGGACTTTCACAAGTTGTATGTCTATGAGATTCCACTAAGGTGATTTTGTGGCAATTTATGAAACTTTTACACACATAAACAACATAGATAGAAAAACACACGTGCACAGACTATAGCAGTTTTCCTGGAAAATACATCAAAGAATTATATAATAACAGAGTTTTCAAAGAACTTTAAAAGAACTAAATCTATTTTAGTATTCTCACTTATGAAGGTCTCCTTTGCTTCCCAGAGTGGAAAACTTTTGGTTATGTGACAACACAGGGAAATTTACAGTCTCCACTATACTTAAAATATAATTCTATGAAAGGTGTAAAAACATATACGTGAAATCTTGCTGGTGACCACGTTGCTCTACTGACAAGGGGAAATGGGGGAAAAACAGCAATGAAGTTGTGAACTAAGTCCGGCCACATTCAATAAACACCTGTCAGCCTGGATTGAGACGTGTTTGGCCAGCAGTATAGTGAGATCTGGGGACTCCTGAGCACATGGACAGGGACATAGCCACAAAGGACTAGAGTGGAGAGTGATATGAATTAAGGAGAGATGCACAAGAACACCTATACTTGCAGAGAGTCTCCATTTGACTGAGCTTCAATGGTTGTATGATCAGAACTTGACTAGCTGAAGGAAGAAGAGGAAAAAAGTATAATCCTCTACAATTTGATGAACTTGACCTGTACTTATGGATGTAGTAGCTTAAAAAAGGGAACAAATCTTTGCAGCAAGGATCATTCCCACCCCCTCTGTACACAGGGTTGACAGGGATGGGCAACTTAGACATTAGCTATCCAAAATGAGGGAGGGTTGCAAAGGCATGAAGTGACTGGCTTACAAGTTTTCAAGAGGGAGCCTAGTTCCAGAGGGTGCGTGGAGAGGTAGAATCTACACTGAGTGGTTTCCAAACTGTCTAGACAGTGTTGATGAAAGGAGATGGGGATAAGACTCTTATGGTTCAATAGTGAATCACTGCTATCAGGACTGATAGTGAATGTTGCAAATGTAAAGGTAGACATTTTGTAGCAAAAGAAGGGGAGTGGTTGACTTTGCTGTCCAGGAGTGGAGGTCCCTGGGACCATCAAGGGAGAAGAGCAGAGTACAGGACCCTATCC
>NW_006408563.1:20741678-20743418 GCF_000296735.1 Chrysochloris asiatica | reverse complement strand
TTGAAAGTTTTCAATATCTTCTAACAACAAAATTAATATATTTTTTAGTAATCATGAAAAATATATGCATTGACTTTGGGAATGAACTGCTCATATCCTCTTCAAATTGTGAGAATAATTTTTTATTATAATAATAAGATGAAGAAACCCCAAAAATACTTCAATATCATTAAAAATGTAACATTAACTAGTAAATTTTTAATAATTGCATTATTTTTATTGCCAGTCCTTTGGGTGCAATATTTACTTTTCTATATATAATGATGTACTTTTTCCCAATGGATTATGGTTGTTGTAGTTTTTATGTGCCTTGGAGTCAGTTCCAACTCATAGCTAACCTGTACATGGTTTCCGAGGCTGTAAATCTTTATGGGAGCAGAAAGCCTCATCTTTCTCCTACGGAATGGCTGGTATCTTCAAACTGCCAACCTTGAGGTTCATAGCCTGATTCATAATCACTACGCTACCAGAGCTCCTTATGGGTTATTGGGTATTCTTATTTGCTATTATTGTGGGTTAATTGAAGCAGAAATCAGTCTATCCATTTTTGTTAAGGAGCAAATAAAAAATAAACCTAAATTAACAAAAACTATTTTCTGGGACTAGAACCTAACACTATGGAACGTGATTGTTAGAAAGAAAGTAGTAAATATTTTGTGTTATATATAACAGTATATTTTATATAATAAAATAAAAGTATAGGCATCACTCGGAGACATTGTGGGTATGGTTACAGACTACTAAAATAAAGTGATTATTGAAATAAAAGTGAGTCAGAAAAACTGTGGTTTCCCATTGCATTATATTTATGCTATACAATAGTCTATTTTGTGTGCAATAACATTAAGAAAAAGTATGAAAATTAGCAAAATGTGACACGGGACATGAAGTAAGCACATGGTGTTGGAAAAATGGTTTTATCAGAGTTACCACTAACCTCCAATTTGTAAAAAACACAGAAACTATGGATTATAATAAAACACACCAGAATAAGGTAACCTATATACTTATAAAGCCTGCCAGGAGAATGCGCTATGCTTTCCGTGATCTTCTCTTTGTCACATGAAGCAAAATGATTAGGTGGATAAGGAAAAATATATTACAAATTACAATCACTGGATCTTAGAACTTTTCAGCCTTTAATTTTATGGTTATACGGCTTAAAAAAATATTACTTTGAATATATCCCACCTGAATTTAGAGATCATCTGAAGAATAGATTTGATACATTAAACACTAAAGATCAAAGACCAGAAGAGCTGTGGGATGACATCAAGAACATCATACAGGAAGAAAGCAAAAAGTCATTGAGAGGACAAGAAAGAAGGAAAAGGTCAAAATGGGTGTCAGAAGAGACACTGAAACTTGCTCTCCAGTATAGAGATGCTAAAGCAAATGGAAGAAATGAGAAGGTCCAAGACCAGAACAGAAAATTTCAAAGATCAGCTCGAGAAGATAAAGTCAAATATTACAACAAAATGTGCAAAGATCTGGAATCAGAAAACCAAAAGAAGAGCACTCTCAGCATTTCTCAAGCTGGGGAAACTGAAGAAAAAATCAAGCCTTGATATTCGTTATTGAAAGATTCACTGGGCAAATTATTGAACGATGCAGAAAGCATCAAGAGAAGATGGAAGGAATACACAGAGTCACTGTACCAAAAGGAAATGGTTCATGTTCAACCATTTCAAGAGGTAGCATATGATCAAGAGCCAATGATACTCAGGGAGGAAGTCCAAG
>NW_006408563.1:20730701-20740278 GCF_000296735.1 Chrysochloris asiatica | reverse complement strand
ATAAGGTGACTATAGGTTGGTACCGACTCGATGGCACCTAACAACAACAACTGCTTAAAAAAGAGATAATTAGGTGTAGGCACTTAAGGAGTATTTTTTCATGAGAATTTAATCAAACAATGTGAGATTACTATTTGTATTAGGATATATCTTATATGAAATTTAGTGGTGATTAAGGAACTCCTGATTGAAATGTTTCTCTGTTCGGTAATAGGGAAAGGAACTAGAGGCAATATAGTCAAGTATTAATATGACAAGAAAAGAAACAATACTAAGACAGACTGCAGTCATTAGGAAATATTTGCTAATGTTTACATGATAGAGCAGTGTGATACATGATAGGTAATTCTGATAAACTGCTCTATCATATAAACATTTAGCAAATATTTCCTAATGAATCTGTGGGTCCAGCTCATAGCACCCCCTATAGGATGAAGTAGGACTGTTCCCTAGGGTTTCCAAGACTGTCGATCTTTAGGAGAGCAGCCCCCCTCATCTTTCTTCTGTACAATGGCTAGTGGATTTGAATTCCCAATTTAGCAGTAGCCAGCCAAATGCATAATCCACTGTTCCACTAGAACATATGATAGATGGCCAAATATCCTAAGTATTCAATTATCCTAAGCATTAGAAAGAAAGAAACTTAAACTGATTAATCACTATTACGCATATGCATTTGTGAGTTTTATGCGTACAGCTCATGGTTGCGATTTTCATTGTATAAGAGCTAGAACAATAAATGCATGTATAATTTGAGATTACAGCTTCAACAGAAGAAAAGTGTGAAAAAGTTCTTAAGAATCTTCTTATAAAGATAAACTTGTTGCCATTAAGTTGATTCTAAGTCATGGTGACCCCATTTGTTCCAGACTTCTGCGGCACTGCTGAGGGGATTCAGACCAACCTTTAAGTAAGTAGCAGATTGCAAACAATGTGTGCCATCCAGTGGACTCATAAAAAAGATAGAGATGAGATATTCAGCAATGACCTACTTCAGTTCACAGGCACAGTTAACCACAAACATTAGCCCTGTAGACATTTCCGAATAATTTTAGTTAGTTTCACTTTTAATTGGGAAATCTTCACCATATACTGTATCTATAAGGAGTACTGGCAGTACAGCTGGTTACCCATTGGACTGCTTGACGCAAGGTCAGCTATTCAAATTCACTAGCTGCTACTGCAGGAAAAAATGAGGCTTTGTACTCCTGTGAAGATTGATAGTCTCAGAAAGCTATAAAAGGTCGCTATGAGTCACAACTGACTAGACCACACACAGTAACCACAGCAGTGTACCTATATGTCTAAAGAACAAATGCCTTTCTTAACTCTTCAAATATTTAACTAAAACATTTAAAAGGAAATATGCAAGTAGAATTTTGACGTCTTCCTTTTTTATAGTATCCCTTTGAGAAGCAGATGATATATAGTCATATACAGTCATTTTTCTATCAGTGAAAAACATCATCTATTACAAACATTAACAATTCATTCATTAGTCTTAACAGCAGTATTCTCATTTGAAGTGATCAATTACTAATGGTTTCAAAATTCAGAAACTCTGAGCTTCCTCTAATTATTAAGGAAATGATTGCATCCTGTTGAACGACAAGACAGAAGTATAAATTTAGCACATGATCCCAAAGTAATAACGTTTCTAAAGAAACTTTCAATTTGAATACTAACAATATAATCTCAGGAAATATTTTAATATTGTCATTGCTGTTGAGTGTCAAAGAGCTGGATCGGATCCATAGCAATCCAGTATAGGGTTTCTGAGAAGAGGCTGGTGAGCTTGAAACACCAACCTTGTGGTTCAAACTGACTTTTAGTCCAGTGCATTAACCCTCAGTGACACACCACATAAATATTCCTAAGATTTAAAATATAAATATTTTACTTACAAATACCTTAAAATGCTTCAACATGGGAATCCTGTGCCATATTTGAAAATTCTGTGCCATAAAAAAATTTAAACAAAACAATACTTTGACTGGATGTTTTTATTATTTTACAAAAAATGCAAAGGAAATTTGTAAAAAAAAATTTACTTTGTCTTTTGGGAATGTTTTTTTTTTTATGAAAATATATTACAGTGAGAAAATATGTGTGCGTTTCTTCTGTTCTGCATAATCTTTCTTATTGTTGTCATGCCTAGAAGATAACACTGTAAGATTCTTTATCATTGTTGTTAAGTGTTGTTAAGTTTTGACTCATAGCAAGCCTGTATAGGGTTTCCAAGGAGTGGTTTGTGAGCTTGAACTGCCAACTTTGAAGTTCAAACAGACTTTGCAGTCCAGTGAATTAACAAACAGCACCACACTAGGACTTATCTCGTCTGTCAATTTGTCGTACTGTTGTGTTTTGTGAGTTGCTATGATTCTGGAGGCTATGCCACAGATATTTTAAAGACCAGTGGAGTCACCCAAGTGGACAGGTTACAGGTTAGCTTCCTAAAGAAGACAGACTAAGAAGAAGAAGAGACGAACTACTTCTGAGTATTTAGCCACTATAAGCCTTATGAATAGCAGAGAAATGCTGTTAGATATAGTGCCGGAAAATGAGTCCGTAAAGTTGAAATGCACTCAAAATGCCATTGTGGAAGAGCTGCTTCCTCAAAGTTGAGATGACCGTGATGATGCAAATGGAGTAAAGCCCATAGGAATAAGCCCTTGGGACCTTCATTTGCTAATGGGACACAACTCAAAATGAAGAGAAACAGATATAAATATCTATTAATAATCAGAACATGGAATGTACAAAGTATGAATCTTGGAAAATTGTCAAAAATGAAATGAAATGCATAAACATCGATATCTTAGGCATTAGTGAACTGAAATGGACTGGTATTGGTCACTTTGAATCTGATGACCACATGGTTTACATGCCAGAAATGACAAATTGAAGAGGAATGGTGTTGCATTCATTGTCAAAAAAAGAACATATCCAGATCAGTTATGAGGTACAACGCTGTCTGTGATAGGAAAGCATCCATTTGCCTACAGGGAATACCAAGGAGCTCTGGTAGTGTGGTGGTTACGAATTGGGCTGCTAATCTTACAGTCAGCAGTTTGAAACTAACAGCTGTTCTGTGGAAGAAAAATGAGGCTTTCTGCTCTGGTAAAGATTTACAGCCTCAGAAACCCTATGGAGGGTTGTCATGAGTCGGATCAGCCTCCACAGCACACAACAACAACAACAGGGAAGCCCAGTTAATACCACTATTATTCAAATTTATGCACCAACCACTAAAGCCAGTGAGGATGAAATAGAAGAATTCTACTAACTTCTTCAATCTGAAATTGATCAAACGTGCAATCAAGATGTATTGATTATTACTGGTGATTAGAATGCAAAAGGTAGGAAACAAGATGGATCAGTAGCTGGAAACTATGGTCTTGGTAATAGAAATGGTGCTGGAGATCACATGATAGAATTCTGCAAAAACAATGATTTGTTCATTTCAAATACCTTCTTTAGACAGCATAAGAGACGATTATATACATGAACCTCACCAGATGAAATACACAGAAATCAAACTAACTACATCTGAGGAAACAGATGGTGGAAAAACTCCATATCATCAGTGAAAACAAGGCCAGGGGCAGACTGTGGAACAGGCCATCAATTGCTCATATGCAAATTCAAACAGAAGCTGAAGAAAATAAAAACAAGTCCACAGAGCCAAAATATGACCCTGAATATATCACAACTGAATTTAGAGATAATCTAAAGACCAGATTTTATACATTAAACACTAAAGACCAACGAACAGAAGATTTGTGGGATGACATCAAGAACATCATACAGGAAGAAAGCAAAAAAGTTCTTAAGAAGACAAGAAAGAAGGAAAAGGTCAAAATGGATGTCAGAAGACACTGAAACTTGCTCTCCAGCTTAGAAATGCTAAAGCAAATGGAAGAAATGTGGAAGTACAAGAGCTGAACAGAAAATTTCAAAGTTCAGCTCGAGAAGGCAAAGTCAAATATTATGAAGAAATGTGCAAAGTTTTCTCAAGCTGGGGCAACTGAAGAAAAAAATTCAAACCTTGACTTTAATTATTGAAGGATTATCTGGGGAAATTATTGAATGATGAGGAAACCATCAAAAGAAGATGGAAGGAATACAAAGTCACTGTACCTAAAGAAAATGGTTGATGTTCAAACGTTTCAAGAGGTAGCATATGATCAAGAGCCATGATACTGAAGGAAGAAATCCAAGGTGCATTGAAGGAATTTACAAGGAACAAGGCACCAGGAATTGATGGAATAAAATTTGAAATCTTTAAAAAAAGTGAGATGGAACTGGAGGCACTCACTCATTTATGCCAAGAAATTTGTAAGTTGACTATCTGGACAACTGATTGGATGAGATCTGTATTTGTACCCATTCCAAAGACAGGTGGCCTAATGGAATGCGGGAATCATTGGACAATATCTTGAATATCCCATACAAGTAAAGTTTTACTAAAGGCAACACAGAAATAACTGCAAGCATATATTAACAGAGAACTTCCAGAGATTCAAGCCGAATTCAAAGGAGGATGTAGAATGAGGGATATCATAGCTGATACCATATGGATCTTTGTTGAACACAGAGAATACCAGAAAGATGTTTATCTGTGCTTTATTAAACACTCAAAGGCTTTCAATTATGTGGATCATGACAAGCTATGGACAACATTGCGAAGTATGAGTATTCTGGAACACTTAATTGTGCTTATGAGGAATCTGTACACGGACCCAGAGGCAGTTGTTCGAACAGAACATGGGAACACTGAATGGTTTAAAATGAAGAAAGGTGTGCGACAAGGTTGTATTCTGTCACCATATTTACTCAACCTGTATGCTGAGCAAATAATCTGAGAAAATGAGTTATATGAAGAAAAACGTGGCATTAAGATGGGAGGAAGACTCATTAACAACCTGTGATATGCAGATGATACAATTTTGCTTGCTGAAAATGAAGACGAGGACTTAAAATACTTACTTATGAAGATCAATGACCATAGCCTATGGTATGGATTGTATCTCAATGTAAAGAAAACCAAAATGCTCACCACTGGACCAATAAACAACATTCTTATCAATGGAGAAAAGATTTAAGTTGTCAGTTACTTCATTTTACTTTGATCAACCATCAACACTCATGGAAGCAGCAATCAAATGACGTATTGCATTAAGCAAATCTGCTGCAGAAGACGTTTTTAAAGTGTTGAGGAACAAAGATGTCAGCTTGAGGACTAATGTGCGTCTGACCCAAGCCATGGTATTTTCAATAACCTTATATGCATGCAAAAGCTGGCCAGTGAATAAGGAAGACCTTGAAGAATTGATGTTTCTGAGTTATGGTGTTGGAGGAGAATACAGAAAGTGTCATGGGCTACCAAAAGAATCGACAGATCTGTGTTGCAAGAAGTGCAGCCAGAGTGCTCCTTGGAAGCCAGGATGGCCAAACTTCATCTCTCATACTTAAGACATATTGTCAGGAGGGACCAGTCGCTGGAGAAGGATATCATCTTTGGTAAGATGGAGGGTCAGAGAAAAAGAGGAAGACCCCTAGCGAGATGGCTTAGCCAAGTTGCAGCATCAATGAGTTCAAGTATGGCAACGATTGTGAGATTGGTCCAGGACAGGGCAGTGTTTCATTCTGTTGTGCATAGGTCACTATGAGTCAGTAATGACTTGGTGGCACCTAACAACAACAACAACAACAACAACCATACCAGGAGTCCATAACATATTATGTTCATCTTTGTCACTCTCATAGTACTGTATATAACTCATAAAAATAGTTAATTGATTCACTAAAGATTTAATTTATTGAATATAAATGGCAGTAGATGTACATGGCAGTCACTGAAGATACAAGGATAAAAGTCATAATATGAATACTTTGAAGTACTTACAGCATCGATATTTAGAAGTTCACATATTCATTATAAAAGAATTTAGCTTTGAATCAATCAAGTTTGGATTATGATATTTCCTAGCCCAGGGTTATCTTCTCAATAAATTGGATACACTTTTTTCATTATAAACTCTTAGGCAATTTCTCTGAAATTCTGGTTTCAGTTACCATCTGCTTTAGGAATTGTTTTGTTCTTCCAATTTTATTTTATCTAAATTATATAATATACATGATGAAATGAGCACAATGCCTGAGACACAGTTCAACTTAGTTATTTTTCCTATCCCCACTATCAAAGACCTAAATCTCTGAATATCCAGCATTCAGTTTTGTCTAATTCTTCAACACTTCAACTATCTGCTTAATATATTGTTTTATAATTAACTCTGTTGATGTTGTTAAGTGCTGTTAAATTGGTTCTGACTCATAATGTCCCAATATTGGGTTTCCTAGGAGTGACTGGTGTGTTTGAACTGCAGACCTTACTACTCAAACAGACCTTGCAGTACTTTCCTGATCCTACAACACCACACCAGGACTCCATATTTTACACTGTTGTTGTTGTTAAGTGCTGTCGAATCATTTCCAACCCATAATGACCCTATATAGAGTTTCTGAGGAACAACTGGTGAATTTGAACCGCTGACCTTTAAGTTAAAATCGACTTGTGGTCAAGTACTTATCTTATAGTACCACACCAGGACTCCATATTGAACACTACTATCCAATATTAAAATGCCCATAGTTCTATTGTATTCCCCAAAGAAAATCTATATAATCTTCAAAAGCTGTGAAGTTTTTCATCTAACATGGGTGTGGTAAAAAAATTACCTTTGAGTAATAGTGTTTCTAAGAAGTGTTGCTGAGGTAGCTGTTAATTTCAAGGTCAGCAGTATGAATCTATGAGTCACTCCATGGAAGAAGATTTACAGCTGATACAGTGTCACTATGAGTCGAAACTGACTCAACAGCACACCACCACCACCACCACCACCACCACACCACCACCAATAGTGTTGCTGAGATCAAAGGAAAAGGAAATTGTAATCAGATAAGTTAAAACATCCTTAGGAAGAATTCACTAGTTATCAAAGATTCAATGATGCTTTGAGACATCATATACACACACTTCTGGACAGAGTCTTAGTATACCAATATCAAATGTCAGACTAGGAATCAATTCAATACATTGTTGTTAAACTTGTGGTCAGCAATGAGTTTTTCAATTGTTCGATGATTTTAAAGAACAGAAAAAGGTTTGTAGTACACAAAAGGTAGTTAATCATGTGAAAATATACAACAAAACATAAATTTGAAGCATAAGTAGTAATATTTCAGGTAGAGAAAATGGACTTTTGTGATGTTTTGGATTTTTTTTTACATACATTGTGTTAATGAACTAAGAACTACTGTACTCAAGTCAAGCACTTTCAAACATCTCTTATGTATATGAATGTTGGACAATGAATAATAATGACTGTAGAAGAATCAATGCACTTGAATTATGGTGTTGGAAACGAATATTGAAAGTACCCTGGACTACCAGAAGTACAAATAAATCCATCCTGTAAGAAATGGAGCCAGAATGCTCCTTAGAAGACAAGAAGACAAGACTTCATTTCTCATGCTTCAGATATGTTATCAGGAGTGACCAGTTCCAGGAAAATGGCATCACGCTTGATTAACTAAAGGATCAGTATTAAAGAGGAAATTCTCAAACAAGATGAATTGAGACAGTGGCCGCAACAATGAACTCAAGCATAACAATTGTGAGGATGGTGCAGGACTGAGCATTGTTTTTGTTTTTTGGTGTTTTTTTGTGAATTACGTGATAGTTTACATGGAGGAGCATTAACTTTACATTCATCTTATCCTATATCGTTTCATGTCATGGTTACAATCCCCTCCATGCATCATCAACCAACCAGATGATACACCCTGCAAGTCTGCCCCCTGGTCATCAGCACACAGCCTCTCTTCCTCTCTGGGTCTAGAGTCCCCAGCTGCTCCATCTCTCCACGTCTTTGTCTCTGCCTCCATCTCTGGCATCACTGTTTCTCTGGCTAGGGTCCTGACTCCGCTGTTCTCCCTTGATGGTCCCAGGGTCCTCCACTCCTGGATTGCAAAGTCAACCTTTTGCTACAAAATGTCTACCTTTACATTTCCAACCCTCACAGTCAGTCCTGATAGTAAATTCACTATTGTACCACATAAATGCTATCCACATCTCCTTTCATCAGTCCTGCACAGACAGACTGGATACTACTCTGTGGAGATTCTACCTTCCTCCACACCCTCTGGATCTAGGCTCCCTCTTGAAAGCTTGTAAGCCAGTCACTTCTTGCCTTTGTAGCCTCCCACCCCCAATTTCGTATAGCCAATGTCCACATTGCCCATCTCTGTCTACCCTGTGTATCAAGGGGGTGGGAATGATCATCACTGTAAAGATTTGTTCCCTCATTTGAGCTACTGCACCCATAGGTATAAGTGAAGTTCATCAAATTTTATCAGATTACTCTTTTTTCCCCTCTTCTTTCTTGTTCTATTTGAGCTCTGATTATCCAGACATTGAAGCCAGGTCAAGTGGGTATTATCTGTAAGTGTGGGTGTTCTTGTGCATATGGCCTCTCTTCTTAACAGCTGGACACTTCAATCTCCACTCTAGTCCTCTGTGGTTATGTCACTGACTCTGGGCACAGGAGTCCCAGGTCTTGCCAAACTGCTGGCCAACCAGGTCTCCACTCAGGTTTACAGGAGTCTATTGAATGTGGTTGGACTTAACTCGCAGCTTCAATGGTGTTTTTTCTCTCACTTCTACTTATCGGTGACCAACGTGGTCACCAGTCAGAGCACGTGTCTGCTCGTGTATTCCCACTGATTCTTGGAAGAGGGTTTGCCCTGAGGGGACCCAACCACTTGCCTTGATGTCTCCTGGGTGAGCAACATGCTTATTCTTGTAGTAGTCAGTCAGATTGCCATTATTGTTTTGTATTTTTCCTGTTGGTCTTTCTTTCAATAAGTATCTTAGGTTTTACTAGCCACTCCAGGCTGGTCTACTTGTCCTTATTAGTGGAAAATTCCCAACTCAGAAGATTCTGGATAGGGTTCAGGATTCCACCTATGGTCTTATGAAATGCAGAGGATACGCAGAAAGCTTCCTTCACTGGGCACATTGTAGCCCCATTTTAGGAATTCCAGTCAGTTATAGGTAGAAGATGGACTTACAGGCTTCCTATGGTGATATTTCTGGCTATTCCTTTCTCTCCCCGTCAAGTGTCTATTTTATAATTGTAAGCAAGGGAAACCAAGGTTCAAAAGACAGCCAAGCCAAGCACCTTAACATTATTTCCCCACTTTTGCCCATTACAACCATGTCACATTCCCTGGATCCCAGAGCTCTGTTTATCCAAGGTTGTACATACACCATTATTTACCTCTGTCCCACTTAGCCCATGCAAACCTGGCTAATTATTTTCCCATCTGCCTTGTTCTTCCATTCCCTTCCCCCATCTTGTGTATTGCCCTCCTTCCCAAGAACCCAAACTATCCTGTGCCTATTCCCTATCTTGTGCTCCACGTTCCCTTACCTCCTCTCACACCAATCCCCACATCCCAGCAACCAGCAAAGAATTCCACCCCCCCTCACACTTTAGTATGAGTTCTTTTT
>NW_006408563.1:20726415-20728346 GCF_000296735.1 Chrysochloris asiatica | reverse complement strand
GTCCTTACATCCCTGATATGAATCCCACTTGATCATTACATATTATCTGTTTGATGTGCTGCTGGATTCTGTTGGCTAGGGTTTTGTTGAGAATTTTTTCATTCATGAGGGATGTTGGTCTATAATTTTCCTTCTTATTAATGTCCTTCACTAGTTTTGATATGAGGGTTATGCTTGCTTCATAAAATGTATTAGGAAGTTTTCCATCATCCTTTATATTCTGGAGTAATTTGAGTAGAATTTGTGACAGCTCTTCCCTGAATGTTTGGTATAACTCATCAGTGTAGCCATCTGGGCCTGGATTTCTTTTGGTTTGAAGATTTTTGATGACCTGATCAATTTCTTCTTTTATTATGGGTCTGTTCAACTGTTCTACTTCAAACTGAGTAAGTTTAGATATGTCATGTTTTTCTAAAAATGTATCCATCGCTACTGTTTTCGAATTTGTTGGAATACAACTTTTCATAGTATTCTGTTATTATCCTTTTGATTTCCTTTGGTTCCATTGTGACATCTCCCATGTGGTTTCTTATGCATGTTATTTGTTTCTTCTTCCTCTTTCCTTTTGTTAGGTTTGCCAATGGTCTGTCAAGTTTGTCAATCCTTTCAAAGAACCAGCTTCTTGTCCTGTTGATTCTTTCTATAGTTTTTCTGTTTTCTATCTCATTTATTTCTGCTCTAATCTTCATTACTTCTTTTCTTTTGGTGGATGTAGTGTTTCTCTTTTGGTCTGTTTCTAACTATTGTAGATGCTGTGTTAGTGTGTTATTTTTTCTTCTTCTTCTTTTTGGATGTGTGCATTTATTGCGGTGAATTGTCCTCTCAGCAATGCCTTCACAGGGTCTCAAAGGTTATGGTATGCTGTGTTTTTGTTCTCATTTTTTCTAGGAACTATGTGAGTTCACCTTTATTTTATTCTACTACCTAGTTGCTTTTCAGCAGCATGTTATTCACTTTCCATGTATTGGACTTTATTTCCTTGGTCTTCCTATTGTTGATTTCTAATTTGATAGCAAAGAAGATGCTTTGTTGTATTTTGATATTTGTAAATTTATGGAGGTTTGGTTTTTTTTGGCTTAAATCATGGCCTATTCTGGAGAATGTTCCTTGTGCACTGGAAAAGAATGTGTATTGTGCTGCTGTTGGGTTGAATGCTCTGTACACATCTATGAGGTCCTGTTGTCTGAGTGTGTTGTTTAGTGTCTTTGTCATGTTACTTTCTGGTTGTTCTATCCATTTTTGAAAGCAGTATAATAAAATCACCCACAATTATTGTAGTTTCATCTATTTCTTTCTTGAAATCTATTAGATTTTGCTTTATATATTTAACAGCTCTTTCATTGGGAGCATAGATATTTATTATAGTTATGACATGTTGTTCAATTGTCCCTTTAATCATGAGATAATATCCATCTCTATCGAGTATGCTGGTTTTTTGCCTTAAAGTTTCTTTTATCAGATATTAGTACTGCCACTCCTGTTTGCTTTTTATTGCAGTTAGCTTAGTGTATTTTTTTTTCCATCCTTTGACTTTTAATCTGTTTTTGTCTCTGTGTGTGAGATATGTCTCTTGCAGATAGCATATTGAAGTATCTTGTTTTCTTATCCGTTCTGCCACCCTCTGTCTCTTAACTTGTGCATTTAATCCATTACATTCAGTGTAATTATTGATAAGTATGGATTAATTGATGTCATTATGTTTGATTTTTTTGTGGTTTTGCTGCTTTCTTTTTTCTGTGTGTATTCCTTTGCTAAGTTCATGATTTTTGTGTTGTTTCTTGTGAGTTTCATCTTAGTTTTAATGTTTCCATGTTCTTGGGTTTTCATTTTCTTGGTATGTTATGAAGTTGGACTATGAGGTTACATTATATTCCATTAATGTTTCCCTCCTTTTAGTGCCGTCTATTTTATCCTGTAATCTACCTGACCTT
>NW_006408563.1:20722815-20724226 GCF_000296735.1 Chrysochloris asiatica | reverse complement strand
ATTTCCCTGAACCCTCTTTGCCTGGTATTCTGTGGTATTGCTGAAAGTGAACATCACTGCACCTCTACCCTATCCACCATCAAGCCCCACCTCTCCAGGACTGGGCATTGTTTGATTCTGTTGTGCCTGTGGTTGCTGAGTCAGAACCAACTGGATGACATCTGAAAACATATGTGCATTCATAATAACTTTATGAGGTACATATTAATAATCAGACTTCACTTCAAAGCAAATGTTTTAAAAGTTAAGTAATTTCTATGAGCTGATTCAACTAGCAAAGATCACAAATGGAATGAAAACCAAGGCCTATCTGTCAGAAAAATCAGTGCTAAAAGCAGAAATTTTGTGCCTTTGTGTTTTGGAAATTTATGAGACATCTTAAAACAAAACCACAATAAGCATCATCATCTCATGACACTTACTCATGGGGATAATTTAAGAAAAATGTAAACAGATTGAGCAAGTAGACATTCTGTTATGACAACATCTGCCAGTTCCAAACATATCATCAGTGTTTTCACCTTATCAAAATAAATGAAACAATTGACTTCGACTTTTCAGGAAAAACCTCCTTTGTCAAACTGGTTAAATCATTTAACTTTATTCTCTAGTCTTATTTGAGGAAGTTGAATAGGAATCAGTTTAACCTGTATAAGAAGGCTGTTCTTTCATAATTGTTGTTTTGAGTGCCATTGAGTCAGTTTTGACTCTTAGTGAACTTGTTTAGTGTTTCAGATCAACTTCTAGTGTGTTTGAACCATCAACATTATGGTTAGCAGTCCAGTGTTTATGCTACAGTACCAAGTTGTTATTGATAAATGCAGTCAAGTGGGTTCCAACCTATAGAGATCCTGTGTAGGGTTTTCAAGGAGCTACTGATGGATTTGAACTTCCAACATTGTGGTTCAAACTGACCTTACAGTCCAGTGCATTATCCTGTAGTTCCACACCAGGACTACACAGTGACACATTAGGAGGAACTATTATGTTAAACAAAGTCTGTTTGTGGTGCTATAGGGCAAGCACTGGACTGTTAGAAACAAGATTGATGGCTCAAAACTACCAGTCACTTATTGGAAACCCTGTGCAGGGTCACTATGAATTGGAACTGACTATACTGCATTTTGGAGTCCTGGTGTGGCACAGCAAGATAATGTGCTGAACTGCAAAGTTGTTTGAACCACAAGATCGGTAGTTCAAGCTCACCAGCCCCTCCTCAGAAACCCTACACAGGATTGCTATGGGTTGGAATGCTAAAGCAAATGGAAGAATTGAAGAGGTCCAAGAGCTGAACAGAAAATTTCAAAGATCAGTTTGAGAAGATAAAACCAAATACTATAATAAAATATGCAAAGATTTAGAATTAGAAAACCAAAAAGGAAGAACATGGTCAGCATTTCTCAAGCTGGGG
>NW_006408563.1:20704102-20721195 GCF_000296735.1 Chrysochloris asiatica | reverse complement strand
TGCTGTGCATGGTGTTGCTATGAGTTGGTTCTGACTAGATGGCACCTGACAACAACAACAACAACAACTGGTTGGAACCAACTGGACAGCACTTAACAACACAACAGACCTCATTTATCAACCAGTATTATGCTAAGTAAGGAGTCCAGGTGTGGTACTATAGAATAAGCAGTGGACTGCTAACCATAGACTTGGCAGTTCAAAACCACCAACCAGAGGAAGATGAGACTTTCTCTTCATGTAAAGTTTTACAGTCTCAGAAACACTATGTCACTATGAGTCAAAACTGATTCAACGGCAGTGGATATAAATGATAAATAAAGACCCGGTTGGGACTGTAGATTCACAGTTGGACTGCTCACCACAAGGACCATGGTTCAAACCCACCAGCAGATCCACAGGAGAAATATAAGACTACTCTCAGAAACCCAAAGGGGCAGTTCTACCCTGTCTTACAGGGCCACTATGAGTCAGAATCAACTTAAGTCCTGGTGTGGTGTTATAGGTATAAAGCACTGGACTTCAAAATTGGTTTGACCCACAAGGTCAGTGCAAGCTCACCAGCCACTCCTAAGAAACTCTACACAGGTTCCTTATGAATCAGAACCAAGTCAATGGCACTTAACAAAAACATGAGTCAGAATCTACTCAAAGGCAGCGGGTTTGGCTTTGCTTTATAATGTTTCATAATGCACCCTGAATGTATAAAACAAAAATCAATTGAAGTGTTTTCTATTTGCATTTTTTAATTAGGACAATTTTTCACATTGTAATTTCAAACATTCTTTCTGTGGAA
Source organism: Chrysochloris asiatica (assembly GCF_000296735.1). NCBI lineage: Eukaryota > Metazoa > Chordata > Mammalia > Afrosoricida > Chrysochloridae > Chrysochloris > Chrysochloris asiatica. The sequence goes on along the minus strand of NW_006408563.1, from coordinate 20,720,399 downwards.
ATTTTCTTTAAATGTTCCTGGATTGTTTTGTTGATTAATCTGATATTGTACAAATGTGTTTCAAACCAAATCCCAAAATTATAATTTGTTGTTCTGTGCAAGAAAGACACTGCTAGTTAGTGTGTGATATCATTGAAGTTAATGCTGATATTTTAATCCCAAATGATTCATTCAATAAATCAGAGAAACTTTCTGTGGCCACAGGCTGCACCCCAATTCTGTTTAACAGTTAGTTGCAGGAGGACTACATTAAAATACTGGTTGATGAAACTCCATCTGTTATAAGGGAGGCAACTCAAGGCACAAATTACAATGGCAGTGAGTAGAGTAAGATATTCATAAAGATGCATTTTTAAATGCTGTATACAATGAAATTCACAATCATGACTATGGTCAAATACATTTCTGGACTCCCTCACAACTGAGAGCATGAAAATAGTGTTTAAGACTGCTCAATCAACTGTCCTTGTTAAATGCCATAGAGTCAGTTCTGACTTACAGCAACTCTATAAGGTGTCCAAGGAATGACTGGTGGGTTCAGAGCAACTGGTAGGTTAGAACCGCTGATCCTGTGGTTGGCAGTTCAGTGCTTATCCTACAATGCCACACCAGAACTCTGTTCAATTAATTTAAGCATTTAATTTTATAAATGATGAAAAGTAAAATACATTCTTATTTATCACCTGCCAATTTGTATATAAGAGAAAGCTTCAACTGGGTTTTTCTTTTCTATTAAAATTTGAAAATATTTTTAGAGAAAGCTTTCATGGTTATCACGTTATAAGATAGTCTTTTCACATAAATAAGATTTCCTATATAATGGATTGTTTTAATCAAATGAGCACTGTTCCAAATTCATCAGTAAATTCTTGCAATCCTGCACTTTTAAATCAAATGTTCTTCTGGCTCCAGATTCCTCTTATATAGTCAAGTAGTTTCAGTAGGAAGTATTATATCAACAGTGACACTTTCCCAATGTAGGGCATTTGCTAAACATGTATGGAAAAAATACTAACTTTTCTAATCTTCACTTTAAACTTGAATTAATAATTCTTAGGATAAATAATTTTTAACAACAGCAGGATAATTAATTGTTTTCAGAATGAAGTTGGTAATATGTGTGAAATAGGAGCACAGTGGCTCTATAAGACAAGCACTGGGCTGTGAAACACAAGATCAGCAATTCGAGCCCACCAGTGGCAGAGCAGGAGAAAGATGGCATTTTCTGCTTTGCAAAGATTAAAATCTTTGGAAAACCTATATAGCGTTGCTATGGCTCCAAACCAACTTGATCGCATTAAACAACAACAATATATGAAATTAGTTAACATAATATTAGGCAAAGGTGCCCTGGTAGATTATTAGGATAGTTGTTCTTGTTGTTGTTGTTGGATGCCATCGAGTCGGTACCAACTCATAGTGACCTTATGCAAAGCAGAACAAAACACTGACCAATCCTGGGCCAACCTCACTACTGTTGCCATGCTTGAGTCCATCAATGCTGACACTTGGCCAATCCATCTCTTTGGGGGTCTTCCTCTTTTTCTCTGACCCTCCACCTTACCAAACATGATATCTTTGTCCAGTGACTGTTCCCTCCTTATAATATGTCCAAAGTATTAGAGACGAAGTCTGGCCATCCTGGCCTCCAAGGAACATTCTGGCTGCACTTCTAAAAAGGATCTATTGGTTCTTTTGGCAGCCCATGGCACTTTCAGTATTCTTTACCAACACTATAACTCAAAAGCATCAATTCTTCTACAGTCTCCCTTACTCACTGGCCAGATTTCATATGCATATGAGGTTATTGAAAATACCATGGCTTCAGTCAGGCGTATCTTAGTCCTCAAACTGACATCTTTGCTCTTCAACACTTTAAAAAGGTCCTGTGCAGCAGATTTGCCTAATGCAATATGTTGTTTGATTTCTTGAATACTGCTTCTGTGAGTGTTGATAGTTGATCCAAGAAGAATGAAGACCTTGACAACATCAATCTTTTCTCTGTTGATAAGAATGTAGTTTATTGGTCCAGTGGTAAGGATTTTTGTTTTCTTTTCATTGAGGTGCTATCCATACCGAAGACTGTTGTCTTTCATCTTCATCAGTAAATGTTTTAAGTCCTCTTTATGTTCAGCAAGCAAGGTTGAATTATCTGCATATTGCAGGTTGTTAATGAGTCTTCCTCCAATCCTGATGCCACGTTTTTCTTCATTTAACTTAGCTTCTCGTATTATTTGCTCACCATACAGGTTGAATGAGTATGGTGAAAGAATACAACCTTGTCACACACCTTTTATAATTTTAAACTATTCAGTGTTCCCACGCTCTGTTCAAACAACTGCTTCTTGGTCCAGGTACAGATTCCTCATGAGCACAATTAAGTGTTCCTGAATACTCATACTTCACAATGTTGTCCATAGCTTGTCATGATCCACACAATCAAAAGCCTTTGTATAGTCAATAAAGCACAGGTAAACATCTTTCTGATATTCTCTGCTTTCAGCCAAGATCCATCAGACAGCAATGATATCCCTTGTTCCATGGCCTCTTTTGAATCCAGCTTGAACCTCTAGAAGTTCTCTGTCAATGCATGACTGTAGCCATTTCTGTATTATCTTTAGCAAAACCTTACTCACATGGGCTATCAAAGATACTGTCCCATGATTTCCGTATTCTGCTAGGTCACCTTTCTTTGGAATGGGCACAAATATGGATCTCTTCCAATCAGTCAGCCAGATAGTTAGTTGTCTTCCAAATTTCTTGGCAGAGATGAGTGAGTGCCTCCTTCCTGCCTCACTTTCTTGAAAGATTTCAATTTTTTTCCATCAATTGCTGGTGCCTTGTTCTTTGCCAATTCCTTCAATGCACCTTGGAATTCCTCCCTAAGTATCATTGGCTCTTGATCATATGCTACCTCTTGAAACAGTTGAACATCAGTTATTTCCTATGGTACAATGACTCTGTGTATTCCTTCCATCTTTTCATGATGCTTTCTGCATCATTCATTAATTTGCCCAGAGAATCTTTCAATAACGAAAGTCGAGGCTTGAATTTTTTCTTCATCTTGAGAAATGCTGAGCATGTTCTTCCTTTTTGGTTTTCTGATTCCAGATCTCTGCACATTTTGTTGACACACACCTTTTCTGATTTTAAACCATTTGATTCCCCTTGTTCTATTTAATGACTGTCTCTTGTTGTATGCACAGGTTTCTCATGAGTACAATGAAGTGTTCTGGAATATTCATTCTTTGTAATACTACTCTTAGTTTGTCATGATTCACACAATCAAAAGCCTTTGTAGATTCAATAAAACCAAGTAAATATCTTTCTGGCATTCTCTGCTTTCAGCCAAGATCCATCTGATATTAGCAATGATATCATTACTTCCTCATCCTCTACTGAATCTGGCTTCAATTCTAGCAGTTGTAATCATTTTGGGGAGTTCTAAAAGTTTTTAAAAATCTAATATATTTTAATTTGAAAAGAGAATTTCTAGCAGCTGATAGGTTAAAAGGATAAAAAATATTAGAAACAGTAAATATTTGATCTGTATAAGAAAGAATAAAAATGTAGCTTTTGCTCAAAACATGGTTTCTGGATGAATAAAATATGTAACTGGAAAGACTATTTGATGAAAATGCTTATGTGAGAAGTTTGGGGACATAAATAAGGTACTACCTCTGCATAGTTCACTAGATAATTGTTTATAAATGACAAAAAAAATCTACTGTGCCACTTTCTTTTGCTCTAGGGTTAACAAATTTAGGTACATCCGATAAATCATAATACATTATTTACTACTTTATGTATATAGTTCAAATATTAATATAATATATAGATCATTTTATTTATTTATCACAATGTATGACACACCTTGTGTAAGAATACAAAGGCAGCCTAATTTCTTTTTAAATTATTAAATTGAGCAACTAGATATAACTTTTCTGCAATGTTTAGCAGCAACGTATTTGAGTATCAAAGAAACAAACACCAATTCTTAGTGTACTTTTCAGTCATGCTTTAATTTCCTCACAAACTCCCAAAGTCTTATAGCACTTATAACATGAGTGCTTTTTTCCTACATTCCATTTTGCAAGACAAGTTTCTTGGTTAGAGAGGCAGTATCTATTAATTTTTTGGTAAATGGCAAAGAAATGAAGTTGTCAAGAATTTCATTCTACTTGGATCAACTTTCAATGTCCATGGAAGTAGCAGTCAAGAATTCAAATGACAAATTGCACTGGGAAATCTATTGCAAAAGACTCTTGAAATTTTTAGAGGCAAAAATGTCACCTTGAAGATGAAAGAACACCTTGTTCAAATCAAGGCTTTTTAAAATCACCTCAGATGCATGTGAAATCTGGACAAGGAAAAAGGAAGACAAAAGAACGAATCCAGGTGCATTACTACTGGCAAGGCGTGTGTTACAGCATGCAGGGGCCTCAGTCTAGCATTGCAACCATACTGCCTGTTTAGCCAAGATGTTTACTATGCAGGATATTATGGACTTCATGGCTGAGATGTTTGCAATGCAGGATCTGCCTGATGCCAGTCCAGCATTCACCCTGGTTTTGGGGTGCCTCTTTGTCTATCTCTTTGTCTCTTTCTGTATATTCTTGCTATATCTTTACTGCCGCCAGGTATCTCCTCCTCGTGAACGGAACCCCTATGTCGAGGTCAGTCCCTGGCATAAGACTAGATGCTAAGGATAGAATACCAGAAGAGTTGTGGAATCATATAGAAAGAAAGGAAAAGGTCGTTAAGAAGAAAAGAAAGAAGAAAAATACCAAAATAAATGTCAGAAGAGACTTTGAAACTTGCTCTCTAATAGAGAGATGCTAAAGCAAATGGAAAAAATGAGGAGGTAAAAAAGCTTAATAGAAAATTTCAAAAGGCAGATTGAGAAGACATAGTCAAATATTATGACATATGTAAAGATCTGGAGTAAGAAAACCAAAATGGAAGAAAACTCTCAGCATTTCACGAGCTGAGGGAACTCAAGAAAAAAATTCAACTAACTTGCATTATTGAAGGATTCCATGGCCAAATTATTAAATTATGCAGAAAGCATCAAGAGAAGGAAGGTGGAAGTCATTATACCAAAAGAAATTGGTCAATGTTCAACCATTTTGAGAGGTAGCAAATGATCAAGAGTCAATTGTACTGAAGGAGGAATCCAAGGTACTGAGGGCATTGGGAAAGAACAATGATCCATGAATTGATGTAATACAAATTGAAATCTTTCAACAAACTGATGTGGCATTGGAAGCACTATCTACCAACTAGCTTACCAACTAATTTGTAAAGAAACATATTTCTGCCAATTCCAAAGAGAGATGATCCAACATAATGTGAAATTTTCACACAATATCATTAATATCAAATGCAAGCAAATTTTTTCTAAAGATAATAAAAAATGACTGCAAACGTACATTGACAGGGAACTGTGAGAGGTTAAAGTCTGATTTTGACAAGGACATGGAATGAGGGATGACATTGTGGACATCAGATGTATCTTGGCCGAGAGCAGAAAATACATAGACTAAGAGGCAATCATTCAAGCAGAACAATGGAATACTTGAATGGTTTAAAATTAGGAAAGGAGTGTTCCAGGGTTATATTCTTTCATGATACTTATTCAATCTGTATGCTGAGCAAATAATTAGAGAAGCAGGATTATATGAAGAAAAACATGGCATGAGGGTTGGAGGAAGACTGAGCAATAACCTGTTATTTGTTGGTCCAGAGGTGAGGATGTTAGTTTGGTTTACAGTAAAGTGCAATCCATACCGAAGGCTGTGGTCTTTGATCTTCATCATTAATTATTTTAAGGCCACTTTGCTTAGAGCAAGTAAGATTGCATCATCAGCATGTCACAAGTTGTATTTGAGTCTTTCCCCTGCCCTGATATAATCCAGCTTCTCTAATTATTTGCTCAGCATACAGAGGCAAGGAACTCAGGTAGTGTAGTGGTTAGGAGTCAGGCAGCTCATCTCACGGTCAACAGCTCAAAACTACCAGTGGTTCCATGGGAGAAAGATGAGGACTTCTGCTCCCATAAAGGTTTACAGTCGGTACAGACTCATAGTGACCTTATGCACAGCAGAACGAAACACTGCCCGATTCTGGGGCAACCTCACTTTAACTGCCACGCTTGAGCCCATTGATGCTGCTACTTTGCCAATCCATCTCGCTGGGGGTCTTCCACTTTTCTCTCACCCTCTGGAATATCTTATCACAGATAGCAATACACTTCAAGATAGATCTTGAAATGCTATTTTTGAAGATAAATGTGACACCATTTCTCTTCAATGTGTCTCTCATGACATAGAAAACCATATGATTTGAGTTTCAAAATGGCCAATAACAGTCTATTCCAGCTCACTTATACCTAGGATATAGATCTTTATGTGTTCCATTTCATTTTTGACAACTTCCATTTTTCCTCTACTCATAATTCATACATTCCATGATCTGATTATTAATAATTTTTACTGCTATTTCCAATCATTTTGAGTTATACCCCAACAGCAAATAAAAGTCCTGAAAGCTTGACTATATTCATGCCATTAGTGTCAACATTACTTTGATGAAGCAGCATTGTCCAAGTCATATTTTGAGTGTCTTCCAACCTGAGGTTCTCATATTCTGTCACTATATCTGACAATATTCTGGTGCTATTCATAGTGTTTCAATATTCAGTATTCTTGTATTACCTTAAGTTTGTTACTGGCTAAACATTCAGATGTAATCTCCTTCTTTATCATACTCTGTTTTAGCCTGGATCATGTGCACCATGGAAGACCTGCTTGTTTTGAAATACCAGTAAGATAGCTTCCAAAACCACAGCAATTCACCAAAATATGACAAACTGATAGGCAACTATGCACATGGCCCTCATCAGATATAATAAATGGAAATAAAATTGACTCTATCCGTGGAAAAAGACAGAAGAAAAGCTCAATATCATTAGCCAAAACAAAGACTGTGGCAGCCTGTGAAACAAACCTTCAATAAATCTCATAGGCTGAAGCTGAAGTTAAATTTAAACAAGTCCTTTAGAGCCAAAATATAACCTTTAATATACCCCACCTAAATTTAGAAATCATCACAAGAGCAAATTGATGATTAGAGACTAATGATCAAAAACAAGAAGAGTTATAGGATGACATAGAACATGGTACAGGAAGAAAACTGAATGTCACTGAGAAGGAAAGAAAGAAGGAAACGACCAAAAATATGTCAGCAGAGACTAAAACTTGCTTTCCAGTGTAAAGATATTAAAGCAAATACAAGAACAGATGTGGTAAAGAGTAGAATAGAAAATTTCAAAGGGAAGCTCGAGAAGACAAAGTCAAGTAGTATAATGAAATGTACAAAGACATGGAACTAGATAACTAAAAGGGAAGAAGCTTAGCATTTCAGAGTTGAAAGAACTGAAGAAAAAAACAAATCTTGTCTCCTTGCCTTGCAATATTGAAGGATTCTATGGTGGAAACAAAGATTCTAAGAATTGAATGAATGCAATTGAAATATTTCATCAGAGACAGTATGAAATTGCTCATTCATCTATGCAAAGTAATATGGAACAAAGATCCCTGGCTAACTAACTGGAAGAAATTAATTCAAGAGAAATGTGATTCAACAGAATGCATATATTATTAAAGAATATTGTTAATATAACATGCAAGCAAAATTTTCCTGAAGATAATTAAAGAATGGTTGAAGCAGTGCCTAAATAGGGAACTGTCAAAAAGCCAAGCCAGATTCAGAAGAGGACATAGAATGAGGGCTATCCTTGCTTATATCACATGGATCTTGCCTGAACGCAGAGATTACCAGAAAGGTGCTGTGTTGACTGTGCAAAGATATTCCACTGAGTGTATCACACATTATCATTAACATTGCAAAGAATGAGGATTCTAGAAAAGTTGATTGTGCTAATGTGAAAGCGGTACATAGATCAAGAGGCCATTGTTTAAACAGAACAAGAGGATAGTGAATGGTATGAAATCAGAAAGGTGTGGCTCAAGGTTGTATCCATTCACCATACTTAACCAATCTGTATGTTGAACACATAATCTGAGAAAGGACTAAACATAGAAGAACATGCATAAGGATTGGAGGAAGATTCATTAACAATCCGAAAAAGTTTTGTGATGAATGTAAAGAGGAATTGAAGACCTTACTGATGAAGATCTAGGACTTCATTATAAATTACACTGCAACATAAAGAAATAAAAAAAAATTAACACAAATGGGCCAATAGGCAACATTATGGTAATTGAAGAAAAGATTTAAATTGTCCAGGATTTCATTTAATTTGAGCCTCAATTATTATCCATGAAATTAGCAGTCATGAAATCCAAAGATGTGTCGCGTTAGACAAATTTGCTACAAAAGATCTTTTTAAAGTTTCAAAAAGCAAAGATGTACTTTTAAGACTAAGATGTGCCTGACTTAAGCCATAGGTTTTCAATCACTTAATGTATATCGGAAATCTGGACAATTAGTAAGGAAGATTGAAGAGTCATTTCTTTTCTTGAGTGCTGATTGTTGGTTATGGATCCAAGTAAAATGAAATTTTTGGCAATTTCAATATTTTCTCCATGTATACTAATGTTGTTTATTAGTTCAGTTGTGAAAGTTGTTTTTATGTTGAGTTGTAATCCCTACTGAAGGCTGGAATCTTTAATCTTTATCAGTAAATTCCTCAAGTCCTGTTCATTATCATATCATCAAACAAGGTTGTGTCCTTCTCGGAATCCCACTTGAATTTCTGTTAGTTCCGTATTGTGCTTGTTACGATTTTGTGCCAACTTGTTTGGGCCATGATTCTCAGTAGTTTAACAGTTAAGATGTGGTTATCACTTCTGTGACGAGATCTAAGATGAAGCAATTAACCAATTATGCAAGCTGATATTATCAGCATTGATCCGATGTGCTTATCCTGATGTTGCTGTTAAGTGCCTTTGTGTCAGTTCTTATAGCGGCCCTGTATAGGGTTTCTAAGAAGCAGCTGGTGAGCTTGAATTGCTGGCCTTGAGGTTCAAACCACCTTCGCAGTCCAGTACATACATCCACAGAGCAACACCAGGACTCTACTTATCCTATGTGTTGTAAATACTCACTATTTGTTATAGTTAATATATAATGTTAATGTGAACAGATGCAATTTCCAGGATTAGTTTGTACCTTGAGTCAATCTCTTTTGAAATATAAAAGGAGAGAGAAATGAGCAGACAGAGAGGAACATCTACCACCAAGATAAAAGGGTAGAGGACTTCATCATTTGGACTTGGGTTTCTTGTACTGTAAAGCTCCTACATTCAATGGAAGACTGATGTCAAGACATATGGAGATCTCCAAGGAATGCTGAAAGAAGACAAAGACCTTCCCCAGAGGTGACAAAGAGAAAAATCTTCCCCTAGAGTCAGCATTTTGAATGTGGCCTTGTAGCCTCCTAAACTGTGAGAGAATAAATGTCTGATTGTTAAAAGCATACACTTGTGATATTTCTGTTCTGGCAGCAGTAGATAACTAAGACACCTGTTGATGCACTGTAGCAGCCTTGTTAAATTATCTTCAGCAGTATTTTATTTGCATGTAGTATTAACGATATTGTTTGATCATCACATTCTGTTGGATCACCTGTTTTGGAATGGGCACATACATGGATCTTTTATTAGTTAGCCCTTTGAACTGTGCTTAGTTTAATTTTTAAGACTAGGACAAAGCTCAAATGATAATACTAGGCTGTTAATTAATTAATGTAATATCAATTATAATGCGACCAATGATTGAGATATCATTACAGCCAACCTATGGTTTTAATAAAATGAAATTATGTTATTGCTATTAAGTGTTACTAAGTGTTCAAGTTGAGTCAGTTCCAACTCATAGCAACCCTGTATTGCATTTCCCAGGAGTGGCTGGTGGGTTTGAACTGCTGACCTTATGGTTAGCAGTCCAGTGCTTATCCTATAGCACCACAAAAGAACTTCTGGAATTATTTTAGGAGACAAAATTAAACACTAATAAGGTTATATGTGATTATTTTAACAACAAAAATGTTGAATAATTGTATAATTTTTGATTGTTTAATTAAAAACATTCATTATTTTCCCAAATAGTGCTTGTCCAGTTTTTGTCTATGATGAATTTATCATCCAGAGTCTTGGACAATTTGCTAAGTATATTGTGCATTTGTGCAATGTTTCCCATGAAGTTCTTTTATGTAACTTATTTTACTTTCTGTTAACTTTTTCAATAAAATACATTTTCTTTTAAAGCCATGTTGCCTAGGAGAAAATGTTACTTTCCACATGTTAAATTCAATTAAAAAAAAAAAAAAAGCTTTAATTTAAGGAACCCTGGTGGTGCCATGCTAACACTCATCTGCTAATTGATAGTCAGTGATATGAACTACTCCAGGACTCCTCAGGAGGAAAGACTTGAGAAGCTGTTCTGGTAAAAAGCATTTACATGTGTTACAGGTTTGTGTCTTAATGCACTGCATCATTCTTCTGCATTTCATGATATTGTTTAGCCAGCCCCACAGAATTTAGAAATTAACTTTTTTCCTTCTGTTTTTGAAAATTTTTTGTAGCACAAATATATTTAATATTATTTATTTACCTTAGGAATTATCTGTTATAGAATTGCTTTTACTTCTCCAGCATGTTTCCTCTGAGTATATTTTACACTTATTTTCCTGCTTCTGTTTCTCTATTCTTCTGAACGCGGATCTTAATAGGATTTGGGAAGTGATAGTAGAGTGGAAAATTAGAGTGTCAAAAACTATATGTAGACATGATACTCCCGATTCAGTTATTACTCTTTGATTAAACCTGAAATCATTAAGACTGTTTTCATGAATATCCCCAAATGAAATACCATTACACCATATCCTTTTCTAAAATTTACTGTTGCTGTTGTTGTTAAGTGCCATGGAGTCAATTCCAACTCATAGTGACCCTTCCTAGGGTTCCAAAGAGCTGCTGGTAGGTTTGAACCACCAGCCTTGAAGTCAGCAATCCACTGCTTATCCTATGGCAACACAACAGGGCTATTGTTAGTTACAGTTTAAAAAAATCAACTCTTGGCTTTAAGAACAACATGGAAGATTTCATTTACAGAGATCATGTGAACTTTTCTGTAGAGTGCCACAAATTACTTGTTACAAATGAACTCTTTCAATTTTTTATTTACATTGAACTAGATATAATTTTCAGTTTTCACACATAATTTTCCCTTGTAAATGTTGTCTCACCAGATAACCTTTTCCAATAAGCAGGCAAATTAAAAACACAAATGAATAATCCAATAAACAAGAAAAAACAAATTAACAAAAAAAACAATTTAATACTTAGTTTAAACTCACACACAAAAGTCCAAATAGAAACATGGGTTTATATTTAATTTTGATGATGAGAACATGTCTAATTCATAATTATTTTACCATAACAGAAGCATAGCTAAAAATTAATATACTTGAATGGTTTTTCTAGTCTTTTTCTCTGTTTTTATTTTATCTTTGGCAACGAGATCAAACTCATTGCTATCAAGTTGATCCTGATTCATAGTGACTCCACATGACAGAGTCGATCCGCCCCATGGGGTTTCTAAGGTTACAATCTTTATGAGAACAGATTGCCAAGTTTCTCTCCTGTGGGACTGACTAGTGACTTTGAATCTCTGACTTTTCTCTCAGTAGTTAAGTGCCTAACCATTTCAGCCACTATGGAGAAAGAAGAATAAGGCCAATTCACCTTTTTAAAATCAGGTTCCAGTTAACTCTGTGTTACGTTGCAGTTTTAAAAGGCCTATGCTATTATTTTTACTTTAAATGTATAATCTTGGAGTTACAACTCAAATCTATTTGATCTTTTAATGGTCCTCAAGCTTGTTGCATCTTGGACTTCATGTTTTTCTCCATTACTGAGATTGATTATAGATTATCTTAGTTTTTCATTCACTGATCAGTCACTTTCTTCTTGGTCCCTCTGCCAGTTGGCATAAAACAATAATGAAAAAATAAAAACCAGCAGATATGTCCCAAGGAGAAAAGAGACCAGAATATTGTCCATGATTACCTTTTGTGATCTGGATTCCTTATATTCTAGATACCTTTCTATAACTTAATTGCCACATGTCTTATCAACCTTGTGAGACAACTAAAAGTATTATTATTTTCTTTAACTTGTAACAAACTCTTTTATTCAGCTTCTCAGGCTCATCTATACTGCTGAAGAATTGAGAAATACTAGGGGGGAAAGTGACATAATATAGCAGGCACATTTCAATTAATTTTCCTTTTCTCCAAAAATTTGGTCTCTCGTGCTCATGTTCTTCTTCTTTTTTTTTTTTTTTCAATTTTCTTAATAGGTGTATTTATTCAGACATGAAATATGTAACCTAATCTGTTGTTATAGAAGTATAGTTTCATCTTCAATATGGTAAATTTTTTCAAAAATACAGTTTTCATTATTTTGGTAATAACTATAATTATATTAAACTATATCTATCCTAATAATTTTTGTCAATGCTTACTACTCATGTAATCTCTTGATAGTATAAATAGGAGATATTTGGATTATAATCAGGTATTTTATATAAATACTTTCTATAATGTATTAATAATATTTTCTATACAAATTTAATCTATCTTTGGGATGTGTGGAGAGTTTAAAATATGTAGAACTATAAAATTTGCAATAATTATAATGAAACTTTTAAAAAACTTAATAAATAAGGGAATCATAGAAGCAGCAGTGGTATTAGTGTTTAACATGGATTCATGTGAATTAAACTTAAACAAACAAAATTTTTTTAAACAATAAATTTAAAAAATCAAGATTTTCAATTTAACTAGTTTAAAATATCTAAAAAAAAAAAATCATTTTCACTCTGTTTTTAGTTAGGCAATGTTTCTGTCATCGTCACATACGTATATACAAAAAAAATTAATGTTTATAATGCTACAAAATTATCTTATGTTGCTAAGATATAGTATATTCTAGGTTGCAAACTAGATACATACATGGCCACATGTTGTTAGATGTCATCTATCATAGCTACCCAGAAGGAAACATCATTCTAACAATTGTTACGTTTGAGCCCATTGTTACTGCTGCTGTGTTAATCAATATCATTGGTGGTCTTCCTTGTTTTCACAAACCTTCATGTACACATTTTTATGATACACTGTCTAAAACAGCTCTCAGAGACAACGTTCAATATCTCTTTGCACTTTTATTGATTTAAAGGAGGCATTTATGTTAGGAAATCAGGATGCAAATAGTCATGCATTTTGTATATCAAAATGCATGAAAATATATCATTTCCAAGTGATAGTCTGCTTTAGATGAATAGGTAGTAATAGTACTTCCATTTCCACAATTGCATGACCTGTTGAAAAGTAATTGTCATTTTAATTCTTCAATGAATTATATATTACAAAACCTCCAAATATTTATTTTCCTTCTGCATAGGAATGAATTAAATATTTAAATAGACTAGTACATATAAGGAGCTATGCTTACATCCACTGTGTGTAATTAAACAGATAATTATTCTGATTTGTATTGTATAGTGTAATAGGGAAATAAGTCATGTTTTCACAATTTTTTATGCTAAGAAAATTCAGATTCATCATAGTTATAAATCTCAGAAAAATTTAGTAGCTACAGCATAGAATAATTGTAAAAAAAAAAAGAGTTTAAGGGTAGAGAATCCAGCTTAGGCAAGTGGTTATCCACTGTCTTAGGTCAGGTTTTCTAGAAAAGGTACACCAGTGAAATTATCTATCTATCTATCTATCGATCGATCGATCGAGAGAATACTGGTGTGGCACTGTGGGCTAATGCACTGGACTGCAAGGTCAGTTTGAATTGCAAGGTTGGTGGTTCAAGTACACTACCCACTCCTCAGAAACCCTATGCAGAGTTGCTACAAGTCTTAAACAACTCAATGGCACTTAACAATAACCAAATATGCAGATAGCTAGCTAGCTAGCTAGCTAGATAGATAGATATCATTATTTTATAGTTGCAGAGTACCAGGTCCCCTGCAGAATAGAGAGAGATAGTCCCTCTACTTGTCCATTATATCAGGAGAAGACCACACCCCTAAGAAGCACCCCTTTAACTGACTGGCTGCTCAAAGCTGCTCATCAGAGTTAACTATGCCTGTATTAGGTTTCACCACCATTGGAACAAGCACATCCTAATTGCTGAACCTCTGGAATCTTGGCCTAGTCGAATTGACACAGAACCCTAACTATTATAGTCCACCCTTGTCTACTCAAAACATATAAACTATATGCATAAACTCTAAATAAAGAAAACTGTAAAGTCATACTTATGACTACCATGATATAACTAAATCATGTGAAACCTAAAACACACTGGCACCATTTTCATCTTGAATGTGACATATAAGCAAAGCAACAGTATTTGATGCACACATGCAAAATGAAATAAAAATATATATAGTCATTTAAATGTCCAAAAAGCACATTCTGCAAGCCAGCCTCCTGCCTGTAGGCATACAACCTTACTCAGTTCATGGACTTAGAATCCATCCTTGCTCTGTCTTTCCATCCCACTGCCTCAGCCGCCATCTCTGCTGACTCTGATCTTCCAGGCAGGGATCTAAAGCTCCACCACTCATGCTCTTCCTTATTGATGGTTCTGGGATCTTCTGTTTCTTGTTATGAAGAATCGTCCATTCTAATTGGAATTTTTATCTACTGCACCCATAAGCAAAAGTCCAGTCCAATATATTGTAGCAATTGACATTTGTCCACAGTATCAAACATTTTTATCATCATCTTGTCAGGTTCTGCTCAGTTCAAACCTAGTTTTACAAGCTAGGTCAAATGGATACCAGCTACAAGTTTGGTAATTCACATACACCTCCCTGCACTTCATACCAGCTGGCACTCTCACTCTCAACCTTACTCCCCATGGGATCACTAGTGCCAGTGGGCTCAGGAGTTCACCCAGCTCCCTAAACTTCCAAACAATCAGCCTTTCCTGCTCCTCTTATTTCAAGTTCAATGGGTGCCAATAGATCATGTTCAAGCTCAGCTGGAGTCTTCATTGTTGCATCTCCCCCAATTCCACTCACATGTAGATCCAAGTGGGTCACCAGCAAGCCTAAGGCTCATCAGTTCCCTTTAACCTTCAGTCAGACTTAGGAGATGGTTTCTCTGATGAACTGACTTTCCTTGCCTTGAAGTCTCTGAAATTCAAAACATCAAATGCTCATGTTGTCTTGGGAGCACTACAACTTGATTTTTAAAAGTTGTATTCAAATCTTCTCATTATTGTCACAGAGAGAAATAATATTTGTTAAATTATTAGCATAATATTTATTCTCATTAATGGCAGGATAGATAAAAAAAAAAAGTATATACATTTAAAGGATCTTAATGTAAGTGGCCAAATTACCATAGGGAATGGTTATAGAAGAATACTTTTCTATCAATAATACATGTATAGGTGCCCCCACTTTTTGAAAGTTTGTTTTGCCACTTTCCTCTTTGAAAGACCTGCATTAATACCTGTTTTCTCTAACTGAAATAAATTCAAAGAGGAATTTTGCTTTTATAAAAAAAGGCAGAAAATTAAACTAGTATTTAGCACAAGAGGTAGCATATGATCAGGAACTGAAGGAAAAAGTCCAACCTGCACTGAAGACATTGGTGAAAACAAGGTTCCAGGAATTGGCTGAATGCAAATTGAATGCTTTCACCAAACTGATTCACTCCTGGAGGTGATCCCTTGTCTCTGCCAACAAATTTGGAAGACAGCAACTTGACCAACCAATTGGAAGAGATTCACACCTGTAATCATTCCCAAGAGAGGTTATGCAATGGAATATGAAAATCATTGAACAATGGCACTACATTGTTTTTGTTGTTAGGTGCCATCAAGTCAGTACCTACCCATAACAACTTTATGCACAGCAGAATGAAACATTGCTGGATCCTGGGCCAACCTCATTACTGTTTCCACACTTGAGTCCATCGATACTGCCACTTGGCTAACTCATCTCATTGAGGGTCTTCATTATTTTTCTCTGACCTTCCACCATACCAAACATGATATCCTTCTCCAGTGACTGGTCCCTTCTGATAATATGTCCAAAGAATGAGAGACAGAGTTTGGCAAACCTGACCTCCAAGGAGCACTCTGGCTGCACTTATTCCAAAACAGATTTATTGGTTCTTTTGGCAGCCCATGGCACTTTCAATATTCTCCTCCAACACCATAACTCAAAAGCATCAATT
>NW_006408563.1:20689801-20703805 GCF_000296735.1 Chrysochloris asiatica | reverse complement strand
GATTTTTGTTTTCTTTACATTGAGATGTAATCCATAACAAAGGCTGTGCTCTTTGATCTTCATCAGTAAATTTTTTAACTCCTCTTCATTTTCATCAAGCAAGGTTGTGTCATCTGCATATCACAGGTTGTTAATGAGTCTTCCTCCAATCCTGATGCCGTGTTTTTCTTCATAGAACACAACTTCTTGGTTTATTTGCTCAGCATACAGGTTGAATAAATATGGCGAAAGAATACAACCTTGTTGAATACCTTTCTTAATTTTAAACCATTCAGTGTTCCCATGTTCTGTTTGAACAAATGTCATTATAGTCATATGAAAATAAATTTTTGCTGAAGATAATTGAAAATGGTTACAAAAGCACATCAACCTGAACCTGCCAGAAATTTAATCCAGATTCAGAGAAGGACCTAGAACTAGCAATATCATTGCTGATGTCTGGTGAATTTTCACTGAAAGCCAAGAATACCAGAAAGATATTTAATTGTGCTTTACTGATTATGCAAAAACATTAAAATGTGTGGATCATAACAAACTATGGATAATATTGTGAAAAGTGGGTATTCTAGAACACTTAATTTTGCTTTTGAGAAACCTCTTTATAGACCAGACACAACAAAGGATACTGAATGGTTTAAAACCAGGAAAGGTGTGTGTCAGGGTTGTAACCTTTCACCATACTTATTCAATCTTTATGCTGAACAAATAATTCAAGAAGCTTGAGTATACGAAGAAGAACGGGGTATCAGATTTGGAGGAAGACACATCTACAAACTGTAATATGCAGATGATATAACCTCACTTGCTGGGAGAAAAGAGCAATTAAAATACTAACTGATGAAGATCAAAGACTACAGCCATCATTATGCACTAAACCTTTTGTAAAGAAAACAATGATCCTCACAACTGGACCAATAAATATTATAATAAATGAGGAAAACTTTGAAGTGTTCAAAGACTTCATTTTGCTTTGATCCACAATCAACAGTCATGGAAGGAGCAATCAAGAAAGCAAAGATTGCATTATGCTAGGCAAATCTGCTTCAAAAACCTCTTTATAGTGTTCAAGAGCAAAGATATCAGATTGAGGACTAAAGTTCATCTGACTCAAGCCATAGTATTTTCAATCATCTCATATGCATGTAAAAGTTGGGGAATGAATAAGGAGGATGGTGGAACAATCAACAATTTTGAGTTATGGTGTTAGAGAAGAATATTAGAAGTATTCCTGAACACTTAATTGTGCTCATGAGGAATATGTACCTGGACCAAGAAGCACTTGTTCAAACAGAACATGGGAACACTGAATGATTTAAAATTAAGAAAGGTATGCAACAGGGTTGTATTCTTTCACCATACTTATTCAACCTGTATGCTGAGCAAATAATCGGAGAACTGGTTATATGAAGAAAAACATGGCATCAGATTGGAGAAAGAGTCATTAGAAACCTGTGGTATGCAGATAATACAATCTTGCTTGCTGAAAGTGAAGAGGACTTAAAGTATTTATTGATGAAGATCAGAGACCACAGACTTCAGTATGGATTACATCTCAATGTAAAGAAAACAAAAATCCTCACCACTGGACCAATAAACAACATTCTTATCAATGGAGAAAAGATTGAAGTTGTCAAGGACTTCATTCTTTTTGGATCAACTAGCAACACTCATGGAAGCAGCAGCCAAGAAATCAAATGATGTATTGCATTAGGCAAGACTGCTGCACAGGAACTTTTTAAAGTGTTGAAGAGCAAAGGTATCAGCTTGAGGACTAAGGTGCACCTGACCCATGTCATGGTATTTTCAATAACCTCATATGCATGTGAAAGCTGGACAGTGAATAAGGAAAACCATAGAAGAATTGATGCTTTTGAGTTATGGTGTTGGAGGAGAATATTGAAATGCCATGGGCTTCCAAAAGAACAATCATACCTGTGTTGGAAGATGTGCAGCCAGAGTGCTTCTTGGAGGCCAGGATTGCCAAACTTCATCTCTCATACTTCAGACATATTGTTGGAAGGACCAGACCCTAGAGAAGGACAATATGACTGGAAACTTGAGCATGAGTGAAAAGAGAATGACCCCCACAGAGATAGATTGACACAGTGGCAGCAATCATGGGCTCAAGTGAAACAATAATTGTTAGGATGGTACAGGATGGACAGTGTTTCATTTTGCTGTGCATATGGTTGCTGTGAGTAAGTACCTACTGGAAGGTACCTAACAATACACCATATGACCCAAGCAATGAAACTAGCATTGCCAAGCTGCTTCTTGGGTACCTGCACATTGTATATCAACATTAAGCTCTCACAGATTTGAATTGTGTCTTTGAATACAATATATTAGTGTTACTTTAGTTTTAATGTATTATTTCGTATGATTTGATAGGTTTTATTTTTAGATCTAGGAATACTTAATAATTTTTCCCATATAAATTAATGGTAATTATGTCTTTCTTTTAAGAAATTTCCATTTATGAAAGTTTCATAGGAATGATCTACTTTTGGTTAGCAGGGGGAAACCTGTACACCTAATTCTCTAGGACTCCTGACAGCACTGAGAAATAGTTTCTTCTAACCTTTTCTCTAGATAGAAAAAAATGTATCTCAGTTTTTCAATATCTGTGTCAATAAAAAGTAGCTAGATTAATAATAGTTTCATTTATTAATCAATGCTTAGTTTCATGTTGTACGTTTAATTACATTATGTTTTTTGGTATATTTTCTGTTAGAATACTTGAGATCTTTTTTTTGTTTTCAAAATTTCTGACACATTAAATAAGTTATTCTTAATTTGTTATGTTAAGGTTAAAAATATTTTTTATTGTGTTTTCTTTTTCCAAACTAGTAAGTTTAATTGGCATGACTCTAAGAATCTGTTTTGTGTTTATTTCTGAATTTTGTACTAAGATTATTTTAGAAGTATATTACATACTGTACTATTTATTGGACATACAATGGTTTTAATATTATAAATAGATCTTGAGATGAGGTTAAGGTCTAGAATTAATCATTAATAGATGTGTAGAAAACATTAAGATACAGTTTAATTAGAATCAACAGTGGGAAACCTTTTTCTTTTGGAAGCCTCTCAAATTTTTTAAAATCATTCCATTTTATCACCATATGTGAAGTATTGTTATGGATCTAAACAGAATGTCTCTTGTCTATATGGAGAATAAAAATGCCTGTGAACAATTAGCATCAAGTTTTTTTTTTTATTTTAGATTATTATAAAGCATTCATATTATGCTTGCATTTTATATACGCATATTTCTTCATCAGTTTGCCAGAGAGGAATTTTATGTCAGACTACTTATAAACAAAAGTAATAATACACAATTATTTATAAACTTATAAATTAAGAAATACCAAAATAATGCTGCTAGTATCCTAAACCACCACTCGTCTGTCAGTTTGTCATACTGTGAAGCTGGAAGTTTTGCCACTTGTATTTTAAATATCTACAGGGGTACCCATGATAGATAAGTTTCAACAAAGCTTCCAGACTAATTTAGACTAATCAGAAGGAGAAGCAAACCACTTCTGAATGCTGTCACTGAAAACCTTATTAATAGTAGCAGTACACTGTCAGATATATTTCTGGAAGATGAGTCCATCAGGTTGGAAGGCACTCAAAATACATCTGGGGAAGAGCTGCCACCTAAAAATAGAGAAAATAAAGCTGATCTTAATTGAGAAAGCTTTCTTGAACCTTCACTTGCTGATTTGATACAACTCAAAATGGGAAGAAACTGGTATAAATGTCCATTAATAATCAGAGAATGGAATGTATGAAATATGAATCAAGTGAAACTAAAATTCTTCAACAATGAAGTGGAATGAGTAAAGATCAATATCCTTGGTATTGCTGAACTGAAATAGACTAGTATTGACTATTGCAAATTGAAATAGTTTGCTATGCTAGGAACAACAGATTGACAGGAATAGAGGCACATTCATTGTGTCAAAAATCACCTCAAGATTCATCTGAAATACAGTGCTGTCTGTGATAGGATAACATCCACATGTCTACAAGGAAGATCAATTAATACAACTCTAATATTCAAATTTACACACAAACTACTATAGCCAGTGATGATGAAATTGAAGAATTCAATCAACTTATTCATAGTTCTGGTGTGGTACTTTAGGTTAAGTACTGGACAGCTAAGTGAAAAATTCGTGGTTCAAATCCACCTGATACTCTTCAGAAAACCTTTACAGGTTGCTGTGGGTTGGAACTGACTTGACAGCACTTAACAACACAACAACCAACTTCTTCAGGATATTGATCAAACATAAAATCAAGATATATTGATAATTACTGGTGCTTGGAATGCAAAATTTAGAAAGAAAAAGAAAAGATTTACTGTTGGAAAATATGGACTTGGTGAAAGAAATGATGCTGGCAATTGCAAAATAGAATTTTGCAAGACCAACAATTTAATCATTGCAAAAATACTTCTCTTCCACATGTGGACCTCACAGGAAGCAAATTGACTACATCTGTGGGAAGAAAGGATGGAAAAACTCAATAATGTTAACCCAAACAATGCCAGAGCCTGACTGTGGAAATGATCATCAATTGCTCATGTGAAAGTACATACAGAACCACTTTGCTTGCTGGAAGCAAAGAGGACTTGAAATATTTAGTAATGCTGATCATTGACACAGCCTTCAGTATGGATCACACCTCAATATAAAATCAAAATCTTCACAACTGAACGTATAAATAACATCATGATAAATGGAGAAAAGATTGAAATTGTCAAATACCTCATGTTTCTTGGATTCATAATTAATGCTCATTCAGATTGTGAATCAATCAATGCAGCAGTCAACAAATCAGAGGATTTTTTACATTAGGCAAACCTGCTGAAAAAAAAGCTCTTCAAAATGTGCAAAAGTAATGATATCACTTTGAGGACTAAAGTGTGGCTGACCCAAGCCATGGTATGTTCAGTTGTCTCGTATGCATGTGGAAGTTGGACATTGAATAATGAAGATGGTAGAAGAATCGATGCATTAGAGTTATAGTATTGGTGAAGAGTATGGGAAGTACTATGAGCCGCCATAACAAAAAGATTAGTCTTAGAAGAAGTAAAGCCAGAATGCTCTTTGAAAGTGAAGATGAAGAGGATCCATCTCTTATTATTTAGGCATGTTATCTGAGGTATCTTTTCTGGAGACTTGTTCTTTTCCAAGGCTTTCAGTGCACCTTAGACTTCTTTCCTCAGCACATTTGACTTCTTTCCTCAGTACCATTGTCTTTTGATCTTAGGCTATCTTTTATAATGTTTGAACAATAACCATTTCTTTGTGATACAGAGACTTTGTGTATTCCTGTCTTCTTCTACTGATGCTTTCTGTATCATTCAATTGAACATTGCTCATATAATCCTTTAGTGTTGCAACTTGAGAATTGTATTTTTAATTCAGTCTTTTAGCTTGCAAAATGCTGAGCATGTTCTTCCCTTTTGGTTTTTCAACCCCACATCTTTACACATTTCATTATAATACTGGATTTGCCTTCTCATGATGCCATTTGAGACATTCTGTTCAGCTCTATTACTTCCTCTTTTCTTCCATTTGTTTTAGCATCTCTATGCCAAATTTCAGAGTCTCTTCTGATATCTGGTCTTTGGGTCTTCTTTCTTTTCTGTCTTTGTGGTGACCTTTTTCTTTATTCCTGTATGATATTCTTGATGTCATCCCACAACTCATCTGCTCTTTGGTCATACATGCCTAATGAATCAAATCTCTTCTTAAGATGATCTGGAAACTCTTGTGAGATATGTTCAAATGCATATTTTGGTTCTCGTGGATTTGTCTTAATTTTCTTTGACTTTTTCCTCAACTTGCAGCTCATTCCCAGTCACATTTTAAGTGCCTTCCAACTTGAAGGACTATCTTCTTATGCTATATCTGACAATATTCTTGTTCTATTCAAAATGTTTTCATCTTCAGGCACTCTATCTGACAATGTTCTACTGCTATTCATAAGGTTTTCAGTGGCCAAATTTTCAGAAGTGGTCCACCTTTCCTTTTTCTTAGTTTGTCTTAGTCTGTAAGGAGGTCTGCTGAAATCTGTCCACCATGGGTAACCCTACTGATATTCAAAATACTGGTGGTATAGTTTCCAGCATGACAGAAACCCACAAGCCACCTCAGTATGACAAATTCAGAGACATGTGGTTGAAACAGTAGTGTAGTGTAAAGAAACCATGATATGTTGTTTTGAAAGGATAAAGCAGTTTGTAAAATCATCTACATTAGGTGCTCAATGACTTGGCAAAAGGCTGTCAATTTGAATTGACTGAGAAATGTCTTTGGAGACAGGTCTGGTTATCTGCTTCTGGCAGGTCATAGCTTTGAAAGCACTATGGGACAGATCCATTCTGCACATTTGGGGCCACAAGAGAAAAGTGAGCCTTTCTCCTCCCATAAAGATTTACAGCACCAGAAGCCCTACACAGGGTTGCTATGAGTCAGAACAAACTCAACAACACACAACCACCACCACCATGAGTCAAAACAGATTTAATGGCAACTAACAGCATAGGTTGCTTAAGCTTACTGTCCATGTAATATTCATTTAAAAATCAACAAAGGAGGAAGTAATTATTGTTTATTTATTTCAATATTGTTTCAGGAAATAGGAGGATAAAAACAAGAAATATTACAAAAACAGAACAGAACCAAATGAACCTGGAATTTCAAAAATATTTTTAAGAGCAAATGCTGTGGATATAATACAGAAGAGGATATAATACAATTTATTGTACTAGATCAAATACACTAAATTTTAAAATGTGAGTGAGAGATATCTCAAGACCAGAAATGGAAAATGTGATCTTAAAATGATGGACCTTAGTATGAATTTAAAATAATGGGCTCCTAATCCATGTCATATCATGTATTATGTATAATTTATGTAAATAATTAGCTCTTATGTCTTTTGCACTCTCCCTTGTCTGGATAGTCAATTTTCTCCCCTTGTAAAATATTTGAGAGCATTAGTCACATTAGTTTGTTTTATTTTAATTTAATTTCACTATGAATAAATCTGTATTCACCACAGCTAAATGTGTAATAGTCAAGGAAAGAAAGCCAGTGAGGGTAATAAAGGTTTTCTGGATGGAGTTAAGTGTCAGCTTTCACTTAGCTTAATTGGGAAACTTCCGAAGAGTCAAAGCCAACCCTTTGTTGAAGAAACTGCTAAAATGAATACCACAGAATGCTAAAAAAAATACCATTACCTCATTATCTGTCAATGTCAATGTTTTATTTTAGATATTTTAAAACATGGTAGGCAAATTAAATGAAACTGTAGACGGGATTCTAGTTATGTAATGGATTACAAACTGGGCTGTTCACCACAAGGGCAGCAGTTCAAATCTACCAGTCACTCATGGAAGAGATGAGATTACCTTCTCCTGTAAAGATTTACAGTCTTGGAAACCCTCTACAGGGTAACTGTGAATCAGAACTGACTAGGTGGCACACAACCACCCACCACCACCATTGGTGATATTTTGTCTTAACTTATTTAATTTTCAGTCAAAAGTATTTGTTTCATGAAAAGTTATAGAAAAGTTCAAAAACGCATGAAACTAAATCATTTATATTTATATCTGTATGGCTCAATATAGCCTAAATCAGATTAGTTATATTTTACTGACTCCCACAGTTTGTATGTTCTTCTAGGAAGAAAATAGGTTTCTGCCAATTTAAGTTGTTTAGTGAAAAGTCAACAAGACAACAAATAAGAATTTGGAAGAGCCTGTTGCTATAAATATATTACCATGCTGTGAAGATGACTCACTCTGTCATTTGCTTTTAATTTATAAAAATGTCCTTGTTTTTGTTAAAAAATTAAAAATATAATTAATAATAACCATGTACTTTTTGAATTTTCCATTTATAAACTGTCATTAACATATAACCAACTTACTTTCCTCATGTCCAAATGAATTATCCTGATAATTCATGTCCAAATGGATTATTCTGATGATTTCCTAATTCGTCAGTAACCTAGCTCTTAGATGAAACTATGAAGGATTCTTGGAGGAAAATAGATATGAGCAATTGTTTACTAACATCTTTATGCCAGAAATATAATTTACTTCTCATATTCTGCAATACATACCCAAACCAAATCCACTATCATCAAGTTGACTTTGACTTACAGCAATTATCCCTAGATGACAGATTAGATCTGTTCCAAGGGTTTGTGAGGCTGTAAATCTTTAAGGGAGCAGACTGCCTCAACTTTCTCATGCCGAGTGGTTGATGGGTTAGAAGAACTGCAAATCTTTCAGTTATTAGCCAATGGTCCAAAACGTCCCAAATTGTGCCACTAGGAAATCTGGTCATATAATACTATCATTAGTCAAGAAGGCATTTATTTTAGCAATTATCACATGGCACTTAAAAAAATTATAGGGGTCTTTAATATTATAATTGTTTCTATTTAAAAGAGATTCAAGTAAATCTGAAGAGTTATAATTCCTATTATCATATTCTTGGCTTAAACAAACTCTGCAATATCAATAAAAAATAAACAGTTCATCTTTATTAAATGTATTATTGCCCAACTATTTTGAGGAGATGCGTAATGCTTATGCCACAGAATCAGTGTCCCTAGAGGCAGACATTGAATTGTAGTTAGACTACACAGTCCTTGGTTGTTGTTGTTGTTACATGTGTTTTTTCAGTTCCAATTCTTAGATACCCAAAGCACAGCTGAACAAAACACTATGTGCCAACCTCACAATTATGTTAGAGCCCGTTGCTGCTGCCACTGTGTCAATCCATCTCGTTGGGAGTCTTTCTCTTTTTCACTGACCCTTCACTTTTCCAAGCATGGTGACCTTCTTGAGAAATTTCCATGTCTCATGACATGTTCAAAGTGCTGAATACAATGTCTTCCCTTCCACACTTCTAAAAAGCATTGTGACTGTACTTCTTTCAAGACAGATTTGTTTGTTCTTCCGGCAGTCCATGGTACTTTCAATATTCACCCTAATGCCATAATTTAAATACATCAGTTCTTCTACCATCTTCCTTATTAATTTTCCAGCTTTCACATACAGATGAGACAACTAAAAATATAATAAGTTGAGTCAGGCCTACTTTAGTCCTCAAATGGACATCTGTACTTTTTAACACTTGAAAGAGGTGTTTGGCAGCATATTTGTCCAATGCCATTCATCATTTGATTTCTTTATTTTTACTTCCATGAGCATTGATTATGGATCAAACCAAAATGAAGTCTATGACAACTTCAAATCTTTCTCTATTTATCAGGATTCCTTTTTTAGGACCAGTTGGGAAGATTCTGAGTTTGTTTACATTGAGGTAAAATCTATACTTATGGTTATAGTCTTTTATTTTCTTCACTGAATATTTCAAGTCCTCTTCACTTTCAGCAAGCAAGGTTGTGTCAACAGCATATCACAGGTTGTTAATAAAATTGATTCAATCCTGATTCCATGCTCGTCTTTATATAATCCTGTTTCGCAGATTATGTACTCAACATACATGATTGAATAAGTATGGTGAAAGGACACAACCTTGTAACATGCCTTTCCTGATTTTAAGCCATTCAGAATTACCTCATTCAATTGGAATGACTGCCTCTTTGCTTACACACAGGTTCTTCATGAGCACATTTAAGTGCTCTGGCATACCCATTCTTCGTATACACTGCTGTAACAATTTTTTAATTATCTTCAGCAAAATTTTACTTGTGTGTGATAGTAATGAAATTCTTCGATGATTTCCATAGTCTTCTGGGTTACTTGTCTTTGAAATGGAAACAAATAAGGATCTCTTCCAGTTGGTTGGACAGGTAACTGTCTTCCAAATTTCTTAGCATAGATGACTGAGCACCTCCATTGCTGCATCAGTTTATTGAAAGATTTCAATTTGCATTCTGTTAATTCCTGGAACTCTGTTTTTTTTTGCCGGAGTCTTCAGTGCAAACAAATTCCTTCAATACCATTGGTTCTTGATCATGTGCTACCTCTTGAAATAACTGAACACCCACCAATTATTTTTGGTAAAGTGCCTCAGTCTATCTCTTCCATCTTTGTTTAATGTTTCCTGTTTCATTCAATATTTTTCCTATGCTGTTAAGTGCCATGAAGGTGATTCCAATTCATAGCTGCCCCATAAAGGGTTTCCAAGGAGCAGAACTCTACTTCCCTACTCATCATTTGAGAGAGACTTGTAACCTGAGAGACTCATATTCTGGAACTATGTCTGACAGTATTCTGATGTTTTCATCTTCTGACACTGTATCCATCAATTTTCTGCTGCTATTCATCATGGTTATGAATCATTTCAATGGTTACACTTTCAGAAGTGATCTGCCTCTCCTTTTTCCTAGTCTGTCTTCATTTGGAAGTTCTGTTGAAGCCTGTCCACTGTGGATGACCTTGCTGGTATTTAAAATACCAGGCATAACTTACAGCATCACAGCAACATACAAGCCACCACAGCAAGAAAAATGGACAGGCGACTGGGAAAAGTCACGATAACTTAAACATTTGTCTTTTGATGATTGTATTTATATTTCAAAATTAAATTCAAAAATTTAAATTTCTAATTCTTTATCCTTGCTTAATGGTGCTGCAGGAAAATGCACTGGACTGCAAGGTCAGTTTGAGCAACAAGGTCAGTGGTTCAAATCCACCAGTTACTCCTCAGAAACGCTGTACAAGGTCTCTATGAGTCAAACTTGATGACACTTAACAATAAGAACACTGCTTATATTTAAAATAATCTCGCAGCACAGACTAAGAGGAAACATTAAATTCTTGCCACAATCATACTATTTTTTATGCATTGATTGGGAAATTGGGATCTATACCTTTTAGTTAAAATGTGTCATTTCCCCAGCCTAGTAGTTCAGAATGTTAATGCAGTGTTGCTTAAATTCAGCTAAGATTGCAAGATTTTGCAATTCTTAAAAAAATTTACACTCATATTAATTGAGTTTTTGAAAACATGTATTGCTTTATTTAAAATGCCTGATCATTTTTTTTTAACCACTTTTTCAAACATAGAGCTATGCCTGCAATTCATTGCATCAATAAAAGATCCACCACAAATGAAACTAAGCTCTTTCTAGATTACTTTTCACTTATTTATTTATTTATTTATTTATTCAACCAAGTTGGACAAATGTATTTTATTCTTTATCCCCTTGGCATAGCACAATGTCTGGTACAAAGTAGGCACATGGTTCAAACCCATCAGCTACTCTTTTGAGACCCTATTCAGGGTCCCTCTGACTCGGAAATGACGTGACGATATTTAACAACAACAAAGTAATTGATGTTCTTGATCAAGGCAAGATAATTTATTCCTATAAGTGCCTATTTACAGATTTTCAAATAATTTACAGATTTCAATATATTTTCAATATTTACCCAATATTTATTCCACCTATTAATACCTAACTTTACTTGATCTTATTGTGGTTGGTAAGTGTTGTTTAGTCTGTTTTGACTCATAGCAACCCTGTACAAGGTTTCCATGGAGCAGCTGGTGGGTTTGAAGCACCAACCATTTGGTTAGAAGTCCAGTACTTCTCTTACAGCGCCACACCAGGACTCCAGACTTGATCTTAGTAAAGGGCAATCAAAGTTTATTCACCTCAGTAATATCACAGAAAATTACAACTTGTACTCATATTGGTAAGTATTGTTTTCTTAAACAGTGGATCAATCTGAAGAGAACATGTCTTATGTTTTTCATATTTGCCATATGTTTGTAAAGTGAATGACTTTAGTCATTATTATGAAATAAATGATAAAAGTTCATCAGAATGTCTTAACTAATCTTATCAAAATAAATAGTCTGTTACTTGTTATTAGAAAAAGCAGACTGAATAACTGAGCTATAGACAGTAAGTGAATCTATTTTTATTTCTCAATGTTGGTAGAAGACAAGGATTGCAAGTACAATTTTACCAAGGGGTCAAAAAGTCTTTAATTTATGATTTCAAAATAAATATTTTAAAGTATTCATAAAGGCTAGTACCATCTTTACTAGATAATAGAAATTATAAGTTTAGCTTATTTGGAAAATGAGAAAATGTTCTGGGTGTCTCATTTGGAGAACCTTTTGTGATTCTCTAAGGAACTTCACACTGTCTGTAAAAGTGCACACCATCATACAGCCAGAGGGCTGTATAATTTCTGGTAGCCAACAAAGACATGATGATGATGATTGAAAGGGCACTTATTCCTCCTTATGAATTCTAATAATGATATAATACAGTTTAAAAGAATTGTGCTGTACACTAAAAAATGGGAGGGAGGTTAAATGCAAGTATGAAAAAATAGAAAGGATGAGAAAGTAGTTCTTTTGTTTTATTACCTTGGAATCTGGGGCTATAAAGACACCTGAATTATACAATAGAAAATTATGGCAGAATAAAATGGCACAATGTACAGTAATTTATTATCAATTTAGTATGTGTCAAACCATAAATCTCTTCCTCATATAGACTTCTCACTATTAGAATGAGTGTTTAATTTTAATGTTTATGGTTTTCCCTTGTACTGGTCTCTTAGGAGTAATTTTAGTAAGATTTTTACAACACTCAAAAGTATTATTGACCTGGTCAAATCATAGAATTTTATATATGCAGAAATCTTCACAACTTGTCAACATTTTCAGGTTGGAATTTTCAAATCACAGCATAAAAATCATGTCCATATATTGTACATTGAGTTCCCCTGTTGACACTTAGCTCAGCAAATATCTATTTTCATGCCTAAGTGTCTACTGAAGAGAAATAATGGTATATTTAGGTGCCAAATTTTAGTTTCTGAACTGAAAGAATGTGCCTCTGATTTAAAGAAGGTAAAATGATTTTTATAATGGTTTTCAATATATTTTTTAGGTTATTTGAATAAAAGAAAGAAACCATTACTGAATTGCTGTGTTTTTTGTTGTGGTAGAAACACAGTTAGAATATAATATAGAACAGGCTGTACATTTGGTGACATATCTATTTTAGTGTGTTGTACGCCATAGAGAATAGTTAAGTTTTACATTGTTTTTAGACTTTATTTTTCCTCAGTTATGACACTCCAGAAATGTTCAAAGTATTTTCAATAATGTACCTACTCCACATGATTATATATTTATGGCAGATAGAGGACAACAATGTAAACCGTGAAATGTTCTTACTTTACTGTAAAACATAAGTTCTCTAGGTGAATAGTGAACAAATTCAAAAGGAATCATTTCTACCTGATACCGTGAAAAGTTCCACCAGAACATTTTAAAGAAGTGATAATATGTTTTTGCTCCAGGGGAGAATTTAGTTGCCTGAACACTTTTGAATAGTGCTTAAATTATACTTTTTTTTTTTTTCTTGAGACTAAATAGAATGAACATTTTCATTGAGCAAAGTATTTATAAGACCATTTCCATAAAATGTATCAACATGTGTACAATTATTTGAAAACTATATGGAATATTAAGAGAAGACTTAAGGTAGAGGGAAAAGAAATTACTTAGAAAAAAAAAAAAGATAAGTGAATCTATTTTAGAGTTCAGAAAAGTAGGAAGACTAAGCAATTGTGTATATGTGTGTGTGTAAAGAGATGTGAATGTGCACAATATTTCCTAAAGCACTTCTGTGCATCTTCTATGTTTTTAATTTCCTTCCATTGAAGATGAATAGCTTATTCTTGAAAGATTTCTTTTTAGTTTTTAAGTGATCTTCAAATAGGGAAGCAAACATTTCTATTTGGAACTTCACTAATACACGATTTAGGAGTCCTGATGTGGCACTGTGGGTTAACCCACTGGACTGCAAAGTCAGTTTGAACCACAAGGTCGGCAGCTCAAGCTTACCAGCTGCTCCTACAAAACCCTATATGGGGTCATTATGAGTCAAAACCGACTCAACGGCACTTAACAACAATATTCAATTTATTAATTTATTAATGTTTAAAATAATAAACTTATTAAT
>NW_006408563.1:20665091-20689404 GCF_000296735.1 Chrysochloris asiatica | reverse complement strand
TTCATGAATTTTACAAACTCATTGTTTAATACCATTGAATTAGTCCTGACTCATAGCGATGCTATACAAGTTTCTCAGGAGTGACCATTGAGCTTGCAGTTAGCCGTCCAGCGCTTATCCTACAGTGCCACGCCAGGACTCCAAGGTGGATTTGCCCAAATCTGTAAATGTTGATATACTGGATTACTTCTGAACACTGGATTATAATTTCAGTTCTATCAGATATTTGAATGTTTTGAACACTTTCAGAGGCAATATAGAAAGTTATAGTGATAACATTTATAATAGGCATATTTACAAGCAATCCAATTCAATTACAAAATGTTCTAATGATTTAAATTGTTTTATTCATTATCATTTTAATTTTCATTCTTATTTATAAACATTTAAAAATCTTATTTATTTTCATTATTGTATTGTACTGTATTTAAGTTTTTTGTTTATTTGAGAGTTATAATTAAGATTATGAAACTAATGAAATTGGGAAGATGGTTGAATGTTTGTGGTTATGACCAGAAAATTTGGTGAATTTTTGCCAGTTCTTCTAAATGAGTCTTTTATACCATTTTTTAATTGTATTGATTAATTTATTTCAAAGATTTTATTGTGAATTCAGTGATAGCTGACATGGGAGAAAATTGGTTTTGTACTCATCCTATCACATTTTGTTTCATTGCCATGATTACAATCCCCTCCAGGCATCATCATTTAATGGTATGTACTACGGTTTTTATTTTTTATAATTAAGAAAATGCTATAATTTTTAGGTTTATAGAAAAATCAGAAAGAGAATACAGAAGAGCATTCCCTTATATCTTGAATCTGTGAATAACAATTGTAATGAACGTGTATTCCAGAACACTTAGTTGTACTTATGAGAAACCTGGGCATAGGCCATGAGTCAGTTGTTAGAACAGATCAAAGAGATAATGAATGACTTAAAATCAGGAAGGTGAACTTCAGGTTTGTATACTTTCACCATATTTTTTCAATCTGTATGGATTCCTGTTGTGGCACTGTATGATAAGCACTGGATTAATAACCACAAGGTTGGTGGTTCAAACCCACCTGTCACTCCTGGGAAACCCTATACAGACCTCTATGCATTATAACTGACTTGATGTCACTTAACAACAATAATGCTGAGCAAATAATCTGGATGGATTGGTCATGTGAAGAAGAAAGTGGCATCAGGATTGGAGAAAAATGATACACCTTGCTTGTTGGAAATCAAGAGGACTTGAAATACTTACTGATGAAGATCAAAGACTATATCTTTCAGTATGGATTGAACCTCAATGTAAAGAGAGAAAAAAAAATCCTCACAATTGAAAAAAAAGTAACATCAAGAAAATTGGAGTAAAGTTTGAAGTTGTCAAAGATTTCATTTTGCTTAGATTAAAACATAATCAGTAGTTATGGAAGCAATAGTCAAGAAATCAAGAAACAAACTACATTAGGTAATTCTGCTGGAAAACACCTCTTTAGTGTTCAAGAGCAAATACTTCACTTTGAGGACTAACATGTACTTGACCCCAAACCATGATATTTTCAATTACTTCATATGCTTGTGAAAGCTGGAAAATGAAAACAGCAGTTGTAGTAGAAGTGCTGCGTTTGAATTATGGTGTTGATAAAGGTTACTGAAGTATAATGGACTTCCAGAAAAGCAAACAAATCAGTCTTGGAAGAAGCACAGCTAGAAAGGTCCTTATAAGCAAGGATGGAGATACTTTGTCTCTTATGCTTTGGATATGTTTCCAAGAGGAACCAGTCTCCGAGAGGGACATCATGCTTGGTACAGTAGAGAGGCGACAAGAAAGCGTAAGTCCCATAATGAGATTAATTGACACACAGGCAGAATCAAAAGACTCAAGCATATCAAACACTGTGAGGACAGCATAGAGCCAGTTTCGTTCTGTTGTGCATAGGGTTGCTATGAGTTGGAACTGACTTGGAGGCACCTAACAACAACTATTTACACAATGCTTTAGATATACAACAGCTTGCTCTTTCCTGTTTTGTGAAATGTGATGTGCTAATATTGGATCAGGACCCCTGGTGTGGCACTGTAGGATAAGCAGTGGACCGTAGAGTTGGTTTGAACTGCAAGGTTGGCACTTCAAACTTACTAAGTGCTCCTCAGAAAGCCTATACAGGGTCTCTATCAGTTGGAATTAACTCCAAGGAACTTAACAACAAGAATATTGGATGAAACAGCAATAAATTCAAGTAAATCTCCCAAATTTGCGTTCTGTGGGGACCCAAACGCTTCATTTCTTCTTCAAACAATATTCCATGCTCAGTCATTATTATATTAGCAGCAAAAAATGTGCTGCAAAAAAACAACTGGTCTTGGGAGAAGCTGTGGCCTCTGGAGCAGAGGCAGCAACTCGAGGAGCTGCAGTGGCGGCGGGCGGGAGCGATGATGAAGCTGGCCGCTGCGGGTGGAGTCAGCGGTGGCCGCTCTTACCATGGCCACAGCGTGTGGCAGCAGTGAGGGTGACCCCGCGC
Source organism: Chrysochloris asiatica (assembly GCF_000296735.1). Taxonomy (NCBI): domain Eukaryota; kingdom Metazoa; phylum Chordata; class Mammalia; order Afrosoricida; family Chrysochloridae; genus Chrysochloris; species Chrysochloris asiatica. Next base: position 20,686,890 of record NW_006408563.1, on the reverse strand, counting down.
CTAAGCGGCTCAAGACAGACAACACCGGCTACCAGCACTGAGGCGGTGGTGGCAGCAGTGGAGAAGTTGGGGAGATGGGTGGCTGCGGAGGGGAGAATTACGATGACCCACATAAAACCCCTGCCCCTCCAGTTGTCCACATCAGGGACCTGAATGATGGTGTGGTGGAAGCTGACCTTGTGTAGGCCTTACAGGAGTTTGGACCCATCAGGTATGTGGTGGTAATGCCTAAAAGGAGTCAGGCGCTGGTAGAGTTTGAAGATGTGCTGGGGGCTTGCAACGCAGTGAACTATGCAGCTGACAACCAAATCTACATTGCTGGTCACCCAGCTTTTGTCATTTACCAGCCAGAAGATCTCCCACCCCAGGGACTCGGATGACTCCCAGAGTATTAACAGTGTGCTTCTCTTTACCATCCTGAATTCTATCTACTCCATCACCACAGAGGTCCTTTACACTATCTGTAACTCGTGTGGCCCTGTCCAGAGAATTGTTATTTTCCGGAAGAATAGAGTGCCCAGCAGACCAAGGCCTCCCTCAGTGGGGCTGACATCTATAGTCTGGCTGTTTCACTCTGAAGCTGGAATATGCAAAGCCTACACGCCTGGATGTGTTCAAGAATGACCAGGATACATGGTATTATACAAACCCCAACCTCAGTGGACAAGGTGACCCCAGAAGCAACCCTAATAAACATCAGAGACAGTCCGACTCCTGGGAGATCACCCCGCAGAATAAGGAGGGCTCCACAGTGGATACCACAGCCACTATCATGATGAGGGTTATGGGCCTCCACCACCTCACTACGAAGGGAAACGGATAGCCCACCAGTATTTGTGTGTGGGTCACCGCCGTGGCCCCAACCACTATGGCTGTCAACATGGGCACCCCCCACCCTCTCCTCTACCCCCTAAGTATGGTCTCCACGCCGACAGCCCTGTGCTCAGGGTTTATGGCTTGGATCAATCCAAGATGAACTGTGAGCAAGTCTTCAATGTCTTCCGCTTGTATGGCAATGTGGAGAAGGTGAAATTCATGAAAAATAACACTGGGGCTGTCAAGGTAGAAATGGCTGATGGCTATGCTGTGGACCCGGCTATCATCCACCTCAATAACAACTTCATGTTCCGGCAGAAGTTGAATGTCTGTGTCTCCAAGCAACCAGCCATCATGCCCGGTCAGTCATATGGGCTAGAAGACGGGTCCTGCAGTTACAAAGACTTCAACGGCTCAAGGAACAATCAGTTCTCCACCCCAGGGCAGGCAGCCAAGAACCCCATCCAGCACCCCAGCAATGTGCTGCATTTCTTCAATGCCCTTCTGGAGGTGACCCAGAGAACTTATCTGAGACCTGTGATGAGCTGGGAGTGAAGTGGCCCTCTTTTGTGAAAGTGTTTTCAGGCAAAAGTGAGCGAAGCTCCTCTGGGCTACTGGAGTGGGAATCCAAGAGTGATGCCCTGGAGGCGCTGGGCTTCCTGAACCATTACCAGATGAAAAACCCATATAGGCCATACCCTTATACCCTGAAGTTGTGTTTCTCCACTGCTCAGCATTCCTCCTAAGTAGATGCCCAGGAAGAGGCCCATATGAGCAGAAAAACATTTTTCCTTTATGCTGTATTTTGTTTTGTTTTGATTTTGGCAGAGTTCTTGTATTCCTTTTTTTAATACTAGGATAGTAGAGGCTTAACCATTACAGAAATGCTGGAAATCTGGATGTGGAGGAGGAGGGGAAGAGATAGCTCCCAAGATTAACCTTCACTCTTTAAAAATTGTGCACATATGAATGCCCCCTCCCACCATTCATACATTTGTGCTGCCCATGTACTTTCGGGACATTTCAATAAAATTATTTGGAAAATAAAGCAAAACAGAAAAACAGTGTAATTCATTAATTCATTAAGCTGGACAGTGAATAAGGAAGACCATAGAAGAATTGATGCCTTTGAATTATGGTGTTGGAGGAGAATAGTAAAAGTGCCATGGGGTGCCAAAAGAACAAATAGATCTGTTTTAGAAGGTATGCAGCCGAGTGCTCCTTAGAGGCTAAGATGGCTAAACTTCGTCTCTCAAACTTTGGACATATTATCAGCAGGGAACAGTCATTGGAGAAGGACATAATGTTTGGTAAGATGGAGGGTCAGAGAAAAAGAGGAAGATGCCCAACAAAATGGATTGGCCAGGTGGCAGCATTGATGAACTCAAGTGTGGCAACAGTAGTGAGGTTGGCCCAGGATTGGACATTGTTTCATTCTGCTGTGCTTAAGGTCGCTATGAGTCGGTGCCAACTTGATGGCACCTAACACAATAACATTAATTAATTTATGCTTCAAATTCAAGAGTTAAATCAAAATAATGTCTTCAATTTGACTATGACAATTTATAGTCTCTGCAAATTGAACTGTCTTCATGTGTATCAAACATATACAAGTTGCACCAATTTCTAAATCCTTTTGCCTCAAGTTGAGAATTAAATTATTTAGCACTGAATTGTTAGTAAACAAAACAAATACAGAGCCAACTTATGGAGAATACTGTATTGGCTACGCTTGTAATTTTCACCATTAGTTTGTTGTGGTTGTAAAGTGCTGTTGAGTAAGTGCCGACTAATGGTGACCCTATATAGGGTTTCTGAGGAGCAACAGGTGGGTTTGAATGGCCTACCTGGTGGTTCGCAGTTCATTGCTTATCCTGATGCACCACACCAGGAGTCCATATATAACAGGAGTCTGCAAGCTAGAAATATATTCTGTCTACAGAACCTTGCTAATTCACTATCCAGATGTTTTTGAGATGATTTTTCAAATGGTCCACTGTGAGGCTGATGATCACTTGGCCGTATTAGATCTAACAATTTACATGTAATAAAGAAAATGTATTACATAAAGCAGGACATGCAATTCTAGTGTTTATAAGATCTGTTGATTAAATAATTTCAGATTCTAAAATAGTTTCATTTTCTAAATCATTATTAGTATTTTTAGTACAGCAAAGAATGGATACAGAATTTAGAACAAATCCTGCTTTATTGTTATTGCTATTAACAATCTGCTTTATTTATATTGCTGTTAATAATTTTGGAATCCTGATGTGGCACTGTAGGATAAGGGTTGGGCTGCTAACCAATAGAGTGGTGATTCAAACCTACCATCCATTCCTTGGAAACTCTATACAGGTTTGCTATGAATCTGAATCAACTTAAAGGTACTTAACAACAACACATTAATAATTTAGCACAAGTTGTAGTCCAATAATCTGCACTCATTAAATTTGAGTGTTCAATAGAAGTTTCTTCTGATTAATTATGTTTTGAGAAGGACATTAATATTGGAATTGTCTTTGTTGTTGTAGTAGTAGTTAAGTGTGTTCAAGTCAGAATCAACTCATAGTCATCCTATATAGGATTTCTGAAGTTATACAGTTTTATGGAAGCAAAAATCTCATCTTTCACCTGCAGAAATGTCTTTTAGAATTCACAAATCCTTTTCATATTGTCTTTGGATAACATTTGTTTTTACGCTTCACTTAATTGTTGCTATTTCAGTTTATGTAGAAGTAAAATGATGTCATTTTTCAAATGTGGTTCTGCTGTTCATAGGGTCTCTATGAGTCGGAACCAACTCTATGGCACCTAACAACAAAAACAACAATTGTAAACTTGGAATCCTCATGGTGGCACAGTAAGATCATCACTGGACAGAGAACCACAAGGTGGGCAGTACAAACTCACCAACTGTTACTTGCAAATCCTATATATGGTCACTATGAGTTGGAATGTACTCAATGGGACTTAACAACAACTACAGATTTGAATCACTGCAGATAAAATTTATGAAACAAGTAATTTTTATCAAATAAGATTTACGTTGAAATTTGGGCATTAACTCAAAAAATATGTCTAAAATTATAAGTAAAAATTAATTTGGAACCGGGAGTTTTTTCTTCATATCTGAGATAGTAAAAATAATTAGTACTTACAAAGCAGTCAAAAATAATTTATTTTTCACATGATGTTTGTTGGTGGTTCCTTCACTGATCTCCATGACTATTTTTTTCCATTTTGAAGTAATAATTAAACAAGCACAGTCATTTTCTGTCCTTTGATGCTGCATTTTCACAGTTCATTGTACTATTGTTGATACTCAACAGGGTCAAAAGCAATCTAAAAAGCATGATGCAAATACAAGGGGCAAAACTAGAAGGCTTGTTTTATTTTTTTGTGTGCATGACAGAACCAGGTATGCCATGAATCATGTGATTTTTCTTGTGTCATGAATAATGTGACGATAGTACTGGTGGCACATTCTTATGTGGTAGATGAGGGGGAACTGAATGTGAAATTATACTTGATAGATTCAACATGAAAACGAAAATATAACTACTACTACATACAAACAAAATTTTTAAAATGTACATTATATTTCTTTGTGGAATTGTTCAACTCTCATATTTGAAGATACGTGCATAACTGATGCAAGTATAGCATCATTTTTTAGAAAGCAAGTTTGTTATATGAGTTACAACAAAATCAATTAATTTTTTTTATAAAAAGGCAAATCTGAAGGGAAATGGAATATAAAATACCTTTATATATATTTACTATATGAACATTCATTTAATTTATTTCCTTGAGGCATTTTTTTTTAAGTTTCTTTCTTCACTTAGGAATATATAAATATCCAGATAAAATATAAATGTAATCTCTGATAAATGTCCTATATTGCTTTCTTGGAAGACAAATTTAGAAATATAATTTGCAATAAAAATAAACATTGGATTTTGCATTTTATTAGTGTGCCAAATATCTCATTTGTTGGCATGTACTGAGTTATATCAAGTACTGTTTCCTGTACAAATGAAAATATAAAATGAAACCCACTTGAAACTTAAATTAAAACTTTTTGTTTAAGGTAAATAACATTACCAGTAATTTGGAGACACTTGCTATGCTAGTATTATGTGAAATTATAACTCTATTCTTGTATTGCTTATCTAATTATACATTTCCATATGACAATAGTGAAAAAAATTACTATCTGACTATTTTGCATATTAACTATGTATAAATGGCAATAAAGGATGCCCACGTGTGAGACAAGACTAACGCTGGTTAAGATATTGAGTCAATTGGTTGGGGAATGATTCTCAGTGGCTTGGTGGTTATATAATAAATATTGAAGTCATTCTCCATTTGTGCTTTGATGTGGTCATCCTCCAGTTTCATATAATATTGCTTTTCATATTATGACCTAGTATTTGGATGATAACAATGTTCAGAAAAGAGGAGTGGAGTGAGACTGTATTATCACTATTGGTATTATATTCACCATAAGCTAAATTGTATTGTGTGTGGCAAACAAATTTTAAAGTTAAAGCTATGAATATTATTGTTTAAAAAACTTAGGACATAAATATGTATGTAAATGAGTGCTGTTGCTGTCGATCCAGTTCTGACTCATAGAGACTCTGTATAGGGTTACAGAGGCTTTAAATCTTTATGGAAGAAGAAAATTTCATCTTTCTCCCATGGAGTGGCTAGTGTGTTTGAACCACCTGTGTTATGCATTTCAGTGCTTATCCTATATAGCAGTTAAAAAGTAACTTTATCAAATGCATCACAATCATCCACTTATTCAATTTTCTTAAATTTTGCATATCATTGGAACTGAAGTTCCATTCATTATTTACCAGGACATGCTTAAGAGCATATCCTTGCTTTTGTGTTCTCACAAAGAGCATTGCTGGGCCTCATGGATGGAGTTGTTGGATTAGCTGACTTAGATGTACAAGTCGGTTCTTTCAAAATGGATCAGAAGCTTGTTGTCTATTAACATAATTCATTCTTGTCCAGTAACAATTTTTGTTGGATCAAGTTGAATATTGGGTGTCAAGTTAGACTCAATAACACACAGCTACATCCTATTTTTTTTTTAAAAAATAGTATACAACCCAAGAGACCCACTGAAATATGGAGTTTTAATTACATGGAAAGGAGGCAAATGTAAACAAAGGCATTGAAGTAGTAGAGGTCTCATTACATTAATAATTTGCAGGTAGGCATTCTCATGAGTGACACTTCGTGTACATTACTTTTGGCCTGCATGTTCTCAAGCACTGGAGCTGGAATCAATTAATTATAACCTCTGAGATGAATTTCTTTTATTTAGCAATAAGCATTTTAAATATTTAACTATGTCATATTGTTGTTGTTAGGTGCAATCGAGTTGGTACCAACTCATAGTGACCTTCTGCACAGCAGAACGAAACACTGCCTGATCCTGGGCCAACCTCACTACCGTTGGCATGCTTGAGTCCGTTGATGCTGCCACTTGGCCAATCCATTCTGTTGGGGGTCTTCCTCTGTTTCTCTGACCCTCCATCTTACTAAACATGATATCTTTCTCCAGTGATTGGTCCCACCTGACAATATGGCTGAAGTATGAGAGACAAAGTTTGGCCATCGTGGCCTCCAAGGAGCACTCTGCCTGTACTTCTTCCAAAATGGCTCTATTGGTTCTTTTGGCAGTCCATGGGCACTTTAAATATTTTCCTCCAACACCATAGCTCAAAAGCATCAATTCTTCTATGGTCTTCTGGGCTTTTCTCCCACGGGCTTTACTCCATTCGCATCATCATGGTCAGCTCTACTTTGAGGAGGCAGCTCTTCTCCAGTCACATTTTGAGTGCCTTCCAACCAAGGGCCTCATTTTCCAGCACTATATCTGACAGTGATTCTCTGTTATTCATAAGGTTTTCAGTGACTAAATATTTGGAAGTTGTTCATCACTCTTTCTTCCTAGTCTGTCTTCATCTGAAAGTTCATCTGAAACCTGTCCACCATGGGTGACCCTGCTTGTATTTAAAATACCAGTGGCATAGCTTTCAGAATCCAAGCAACTCACAAGCCACCACAGTATGACAAATGATGATACTGAAAAGATTTACAGTCTCAGAAACCCTATACAGTGTCTCTATGAGTCAGAACTGACTCAACGACACACACTAGCACCACTAACACTATCAAAAGGTGTTCTCACTGCTCCTCAACCTCTTCAGCACTTGAAATAGCCAATTTTTTTTTTCTTTTTTAATCACTCTTACATAGATATGTATATTGATATCATGTTTTAAGTTGTATTTACCTAATGACAAATGATGATCATTTCATGCCTTATTTGACATTTCTGTATATTCTTTACTTGTGTTTTAATTCTGTGATCTTTCCATGTATTCTGGTGGTCCTATCTTTAAAGAAGTAATCTTCAGATTCTGGATGTTTGATTCAGAGGCAACTCCTACTTGTCCTTCATTATGAAATACGTAAAACAACCCCTATTCATAATAAATTCTTCATCACAATTATCTTCACTTGATGAATGCATGTGCAGTTTTAAAATTATAGAAAAAACTTTGAATTTTAAGCTCTGGACCTTAAAGTTGGTTTGAATCTCAAAGCTGGTAATTCAAACTGACTGGCCACTCTTCAGAAACTCTATGAGTTTGGAGCTGTGAATCTGAACTGACTCAAGGACACTGAGCAACAACAACAACAACAAAGTTAGACTAAATATGTATGCAGCTGTTCAAACTAACCTACGGATTCAGGGACAGCCTGTGGTGGAGTCTTATGTACTTTATATATGAGTACAATTCATGTAAGTTTTTCTCAAACATATTTGCTAAATCTTAAAGCAAAAGGTTGTTTGTTAAATTTTAAAGTCTTTGTGCAGTTGAGAATGCAGAAACTGCAACATTTTTATCTCAAAGGATATAAATATCTACACTTATGTTTCATATCTTATCTCTCTGATTCTAAGTTTTATATTCAATTTATAATTTGCTCTAATAAGATGGCAAATATCTTTACAAAAACAAGGAATACATTGCAGGTATGTTATTGCTGTTAAGTGCTGCTGAGTTGGTTTTGACTCATAGCAACCTTGTATAGGGCTTCTGAGGACTGACATGTGAGTTTGAACCATTGATCTTGCAGTCAAAGTGGCCATGTGGTCCAGTGCATTATCATACAGTATGACACCAGGACTCCTCTTTGCAAGTATTGTTGTTGTTGGTGACATTAGAGTCGGTATTGACTCATAGCAACCCTATGTACAACAGAAAGAAACAGTGTCCGGTCCTGGGCCAACCTAACAATTATTGCCATGCTTGAGCCCATTGATGCTGCCATACTACCAATTCTTGTCACTGGGGGTCTTCTTCTTTTTCTCTGTCCCTCTACCTTACACAAACACGATATCCTTCTCCAGTGACTAGTCCCTCCTGACAATATGCCCAAAGTTTGAGAGATGAAGTTTGGCCATCCTGGCCTCCAAGGAGCACTCTGACTGCACTTCTTCCAACACAGATCTGTGAGTTCTTTTGGCAGTCCATGACACTTTCAATATTCTCCTCCAACACCATACCTTAAAAGCATCAATTCTTCTATGGTCTTCCTTACTCACTGTCCAGCTTCCGCATGCATATGAGGTGATTGAAAATACTGTGGCTTGGGTCAGTCTCACCTTAGTCCTCAAGCTGACAACTTTGCTCTTTAACACTTTAAAAAGGACAGATGGAAAGTCTGGGGACACTGAACTCAGGGAAGGAGAGGGGAGGGAGAGTGGCTGTGTGTGATGGCCAGGGGAGGATGGGCCTGTGGTGTGTACCCTTTGGTTATTTGATGATGCATGGACGGGATTGTAATCATTGCAATGAAACAAATATGATAGGATGAATGTAAAACCGATGTTCTCCCATGTAAACCTCACAATAAAAACTTAAAAAAAAGGTCTTGTACAACAGACTTGTGTAATGCAATACGTCATTTGATTTCTTGACTGCTGCTTCCATGAGTGTTGATAGTTAATCCAAGAAGAATGAAGTCCTTGACAGCATCAATCTTTTCTCTGTTGATAAGAATGTTGTTTTTTGGTCCAGTGGTGAGGATTTTTGTTTCTTTACTTTGAGATGTAATCCATACCAAAGGCTGTGCTCTTTGATCTTCATCAGTAAATATTTTAAGTTCTCTTCACTTTCAGTAAACAAGGTTGTATCATCTGCATATTGCAGGTTGTTAATGAGTCTTCCTCCAATCCTGATGCCAAGTTTTTCTTCATATAACCCAATTTCTCAGATTATTTGCTCAGCACACAAATTGAATAAGTATGGTGAACGAACACAACTCTGGTGCACACCTTTCTTAATTTTAAATCATTCAGTGTCCCCATGTTGTGTTCGAAAAATTGCCTCTTGGTCCATGTACAGATTCCTCATGAGCAAAATTAAGTGTTCTGGAATACTCATACTTCTCAATGTTGTCCATAGTTTGTCATGATCCACAGAATCAAAAGCCTTTGCATAGTCAATAAAGCACAGGTAAATATCTTTCTGATGTTCTCTGCTTTCAACCAAGATCCATTGGACATCAGCAATGATATCCCTCGTTCCACAGCCTCTTATGAATCTGGCTTGAACCTCTGGAAGTTCTCTGTCAATGTATGATTGCAGTTGTTTCTTTATTACCTTTAGTAAAACTTTATTTTCATGGTATATCAAAGATATTGTCCAACGATTTCTGCATTCTGTTAGGTCACCACTCTTTGGAATGGACACAAATACAGATCTCCTCCAATCAGTCTGCCAGATAATTGTCTTCTAAATTTCTTGGCATAGATGAGTGAGTGCCTCCTGTGCCACCTCACTTCCTTGAAATATTTCAATTTTTTTATTCCATGAATTCCTGGAACCTAGTTCTTTGCCAATTCCTTCAATGCATTTTGGACTTCCTCCCTAAGTATCATTGGCTCTTGATCATATGCTACCTCATGAAATAGTTGAACATTAACCATTTCCTTTTGGTTCAGTTACTCTCTGTATTTCTTTCATGTTTTTTTGATGCTTTCTGCATCATTTAATAATTTTCTCAGAGAATTTTTCAATTATGAAAGTCAAGGCTAGGATTTTTTCATCAGTTTCCCTAGCTTGAGAAATGTGAGCGTGTTCTTCCTTTTTGGTTTTCTGACTCCAAATCTTTGTACATTTATTTGTAATATTTGACTTTGTCTTCTTGAGCTGACCTTTGAAATTTTTGTAGATCAAGTTTCAGTCTCTCTTCTGACATCCATTTTGATCTTTTCCTTCTTTCTTATCTGCTTAATGACTTTTTGCTTTCTTCATATGTGATGTTCTTGATGTCATCCCACAACTGTTCTGGTCTCCACTTTTTAGTGTTTAATGTATCAAATCTGTTCTTCAGATGATCTCTAAATTCAGATGGGATATATTCAAAGTAAAATTTAGCTCTTGTGGACTTGTTTTCATTTTCTTCAGCTTCAGTCTGAATTTGCATATGAGCAATTGATGGCTTGTTCCACAATCTGTCCCTGGCCTTGTTTTGATTGATGGTATAGAGCTTTTCCATTGACTTTTTCCACAGATGTTGTCAGTTTGATTTCTGTGTATTCCATCTGGTGAGGTCCATGTGTATAATCGTCTCTTATGCTGTCCAAAGAAGGTATTTGAAATGAACAAATCATTGATTTTGCAGAATTCTATCATGCGATGTTCAGCATCATTTCTATAACTAAGGCCATGTTTTTCAACTACTGATCCTTTCTCTTTGTTCCCAACTGTTGCATTCCAATCACCAGTAATGATCAATACATCTTGATTACATGTTTGATCAATTTCAGATTGAAGAAGTTGGTAGAATTCTTCTATTTCATCCTCACTAGCATTAGTAGTTGATATATCAATTTGAATAATAGTGGTATTAACTGGTCTTCCCTGTAGGTGCATGGATATCATCTTATCACAGACAGACAAGTATAGCCCACCTAATTTTGAATTTAAGACAATGAAATCAGAAATATAACTGTGGTCTGTAATGTGGCCATCAAGACATATTATAATCTAGAGCAAACAGGTTCTTTGAAGTCTTTACTTCAGAATTATCTCCAAATCCCTTCACAGTGTCTGTATTGCCCTTCCTAGCTTAATGGCTATTTTCCACGGTCTTTCTAGCTGAGAAAAAATTGTTAACACTTGGTTTCAAAGATCTGAGGTCCTGGTATATTTTGGCAAAAAATAAATATTTTATCACTAACGTTTGGCCTATAAAAGGATTTAATGATTTAATGATAATATTTTGATGGTATTTTGAGTGAATTTTTCAGATGATAAATATCATGACTAATAGCAAAATTATTTAAAATTCTGTGGAAAAACTAGAACTTGAATAAATATTTTATGGACTATCAGTTTATTGTTTATTGTCTTAGTTGATTATTAAAATGTCCTCCTGTTTGTTTTGTCATCTGTCTCATAGTGATTTTTATTTTTGATAAATTTTCACAAGTGGGAATTTTTTGAGGATATATGCAGCATAAATTTTTATTCAGTTCCTCCAAGAAATGTTTGCTTTCTATCTGTCTGTTAGGCACTGCTATTCACAGTTGAAGAAAATGTCCTACTCATTTTTCTATTAGTTTATCTTCCATTGTTTTCTTATATTAACTTATTAAAGGAGATTCTGTGGTTGGGGTTCAAGTGAAGGAAGTTTGTTTGAACAGTGCAAAAAATACAGATAAATGTAAGGAAGAGAATCCACCAGTAAAGTCATTTATTATTATGCTAGTATTCCATTTGACCACTATGACTCAATGGAGTTGATTTTGCAGGGAAAACTGAGGAGCTATGTTTTTCACCTCTAAGAAATGTCATGATCCCATTTGAGAATCTAGGGAATGTGAGTATATATATACTAGTCCTTATGAGTCATTGATTGATAGTTGCTCCCAGAGACTGCTAATCCCCCACTAATTGAAGCCTACTGATGTTTTGGCAAAACCATTCTCTGTGTCAGAAATGTAGTTTCAATAAGTGGAAATTGTCAGAATTTACTAAAACAAGAGTTACAGCCCTTCAAAGGCAATGACTTTATTTATTTATTAAATAAATGTTTTATTGTGAATTGTGTGATACTCTACATGGGAGAACATTAGTCTTACATCCATTCTATCACACACACACAGTCCTTAGCCCCCTGCCACACACACACAGTCCTCAGCCTTTTCCCTCTCTGGATCCCAAGTCCCCAGCCACTCCATCTCTTCACATCACCTCATCTTCTCTGCCTCCATCACAGGCCTCACTGCTTCTCTGGGTAGGAGGCCGCTCTCTGCTCTTCTCCAGTGATGGTCCCAGGGCCCTCCGCTCCTAGACTGAAAAGTTAATCACTCCCCTCCTTACTACAAAATGTCCACCTTTAGATTTCCAATGAAGGCAATGACTTTAGATATGGGATTGTGGTACAATCAATTTACTTGATACACTTTTTCTATCTAAGTTGTTGTGAGGTATTATCAGGTTGGTTCTCACCCATAGTGACCCTATGTACAACAGACAAAAACACCTCCCAGCCCTGCACCATCCTCACAATTGTTATTGTTAAGTGCTGTTGAGTTAGTTTCAACTCATAGTGATATGACATATGTTGTTGTTGTTAAGTGCTTTTTAGCCAGTTCCAATTCATAGTGACTCTTTATAGGGTTTTCAGGGAGGGGCTGGTGAGTTTGGGGTTTCCTTTTAATAAAATATTGTATTTCTTGCTTATAGTGGAAAGGACACCATAGATAATACTTAATGCATGTTAGCTCAGTTAGTACTTGCAATAATAAAATAAAGTAAGTGCAGTATTAGTCTCATTGTATGGATGGTGAAAAAGCTTGTTTCAATTGAGGTAAGTAGCATGATTCAAACCCAGGGCTATCCTACTCCAGAAGTAATTTCCTTCCTGTTCTTAAGTCTTTAAATGTTTATTGCAATTTATTATGTTCCAGTCAGTGCATGTTCAATGCATTAATGGTAAAATGGTAAAGAACACTACATGATGTTTGTCCTATTGAAATGCTTATTTTAATGAGGGATGCAAAAAAAGAAAATAAACAGATGAGATATTGTAACTTTTGGTTAATATTATAAAGATAGTAAGTAAATGGCTAAAAAAGGGATTCAGTGAGTCATGTAAACCACCATTTTTGATGATAATCTCTTTGAGAAAACAATATTTTCCTAAAATAAAACAAATGAGGAGGATCTAGCTATGCAAATACTTCAGAGAAAAACTTCAAATATAGGAGATTCATGTTAAAAACAAAAAACAAAAAACCTCTCAATTGAGTTTTTGTGAGCTTAAGTGAGACCATTATGATGGAAGACTAGTGAACAACAGTGACGAGAGGTGGATAAAGCTGGTGGCAATGACTGATCATGGAGAGTCAGACAGCTTTCTTAGCAAAATAGGACTATACAATATGTACTCACAGACATAAATGCATGAGCATATACTTAATCCTTTGATCTTTGGCTAGACTTAAAAGTCAGAAAAGCAATAATAGGAAGTAATTTTTTAAGAGTAATCTTGGAAAAAAAATATTCAAGTTGAGAAAATTTAAAATTCCATTGTCCTCATTGACTGAGACTGAGAACTGGAAAGGAGTGAGCTTTGTGGGTTGTATCATAAATGCATGTTGATATCAGAATTGGCCAAATTGTTTCACTAAGTGGCTGTACTATTTTGCATTCTTACCACTAACTTATGGAACTTCCTTGCTAAAACTTGTTATAGTTTCATGTATAATTAATTATAGTGATTCCAGTGCATGCAAAATGGGATTTTGTTGTGATTTTCAGTTGTTTTACTCTAATAACTAATGATTTTCAGCCTCTTTTTATTTGCTTTGTAAACTTCTGTATATATTCTTTGGGCATTGGGTAATTCTTGATCAATAATTCTTTTTTCCTGAAGGTTGTGAAAAGTAACATGTAATAAACATCTGTTTCAATTTTGCATTTTTCAAAGATCATACAATGTCACTGAGTTTGATATGTTCAAAAAGGTAAATTTATTATATAAAAATCTTCAAATTGCTGGAATTTGAAAAACATATTAGAAGTAAAAAGATATATTAAGAAATATACCCAATTGATTTTTTTGTCTTATTTAACATCAATGCAGTGAATAGCAGGAAATAACTCATTTCTATGCTAATATTCTGAAATGGTTTATCATTTATTATTTACAAAAGTAGGAATTTTGCTACGTGTTAATGATGAAGTAACTATTTTACAGTAATACTGCTTTTCTGGTTGTTAGGTGTCATCAAGTCAGTATTGACTTAGCGAGCAACCTTGTGTACAACAGAACGAAGTATTGTCTGGTCCTCTGCCAATTTCACAATTGTTGCTGCCATTGTCCTAATACATCTCATTGGGGGTCTTTCTCTTTGTCTCTGGCCCTTCACTTTACCAAGCATAATGTCCTGTCCTAGAGACTGGTCCCTCCTGATAATAGGCTGGAAGTATGAGAGACAAAGTCTGACCATCCTGGCTTCTAAGGTGCATTCTGCTTATATGTCTTCCAACTAAGATTAGTTTGTTCTTTTGGCAGTTCATGGTACTTTTAATATTCTCCTCCAACATCATAACTCAGATTCATTAAATCTTCTATGGTCTTCTTTATTCATTGTCCAACTTTTGTATGCATATGAGACTATTGACAAGACGCTGGCATGGGTCAGTCACACCTTAGTACTCAAACTGACATCTTTGGTCTTGGGCTTTTAAAGAGGTCTTGTACAGCAGAACTGCATGATGGAGTATGTCATTTAATTTCTTGACTGCTGCTTCCATGAGTATGGGTGGTTGATCCAAGAAAAATGAAGTCTTTCACACTTCAAACTTCTCTCCATTTATCCTGATGATTTATTGATCCAGCGGTAGGGATTTTTTTTTTTTTTTTAATTGAGGTGCAGCCCATACTGACGGCTATATTGTATTTGATCTTCATCAGTTAGCAATTTAAGTCCTCCTTGCTTTCGGCAAGCATGTTTGTATCATGTGCATATTACCAGTTGATAATGAGTCTTCCTCCAACCCTGATGCCAGGTTTGTCTTCAAATAATACAGCTTCCCATATGTTTCCATATCTTGTCCATAGCTTGTCATGATCCAAACAGTTGAAAGCCTTTGTGTAGTCAAGAAAGCAAAAAAAATAAAACAACAACAACAACAACAAAAAAACATATTGCTGGTACTCTCTGCTTTCAGCCATAATCCATCTTCAGATTAGCAATGATGTCCCTCATTCCATATCCTTTTCAGAATGTGGCTTGAACCTCTGGCAGTTCCCTGCCAATATACTGTTGCATCCATTCTAAAATTATTTTTACTCTTTGCAATATTAATGATATTATATGATGGTTTACACATTCTATTGGGTCACCTGCTTTTGAAATGGACACTGATATGGATCACCTCCAATCATTTGGTCATGTAGCTGTCTTACAAATTTTTTGGCATCAATGTGTGAGTGTGTCCAGGGCTGAATCATTTTTTTTTTTAATATTTCAATTTTTATTCCATCAATTCCTGTATCATTGTTCTTTCCCAATGCTTTAAATGCACCTTGGACATCTTCCTTCAGTATCATTGAATCTTGAACATATGCTACCTCTTGAAATGGTTGAACATTGACCATTATTTTTGGTACAATGACTCTGCATATTCCTTCCATCTTCTTTTGATGTTTTATTCATCATTCAATATTTTGCTCATAGAATCCTTCAATATTACAACATTAAACATAATATATTGACATTTAATATAGATTCAATACCATTTGATACCTTTCTCACCAAGAAGTTTATAATTAGCAATTTATGGTAAACATTATTATTGTCTTTAAAGTTTTTTTTCCAATTCATAGCCATCAGAGGAATAACTGGTAGGTTTGAACCACCACCAAGAAATTAGAAGTCCAGTTCCTACCCTACAGCTGCCCACCAGTCCTCCTGTTAAGCCTTAGGCAATTCAAATATAGATCTTGCACAACCTTAATTATTGTTTTGTTATATCAATAGAGACACTATCAAGCATTGCTAATTCTTAGGACCAAAGAGAAGTAAAAAGAAGGCCTCATTTCTTATGGATGATTATTGTGAATATTTAACTATGGGCTAGAAATATGAGACCCTGTGAATTTCTGAGAACTATAGCAAAGACCTTGGAAACTGCAGTGGCAAAAGATAAAAGTCAAAATAAATAATTATGGCAAGCTTCAAATTATCTGGTGCAATAATATCTGTAAATATTTTGTAATCAAAAATCAGTATGATTATTCTGTATTCCGGATATAAAAGAAGATCCAAATCTTAATTTGTGTTTGTATTATTTCCCATACAAATGATTAAGCACTCATACAAGTGATACAAATGATTAAGCACTCAGTTACTAAGCACACCAAGAGACTGATACTTTGAATATACCAAGAGTTACATCAGAAGAAAGGCTTGTCAGTCCCCTTCAGAAAGGTCACAGCATTGAAAACCCTATGGAATAGTTCTAGGCACACATCTAGTCTCCATGAGTCAAAATAAAAAATCACCCTACTAGCAATTGACTCAGCTTCACTGCAATCATTTTTATTTCTTTTTTGTTTTATAGTATCTCCTGGGGGGGTGGGGTGGGGAATGTTACTGATGTTAATCATCCTCAAATTGCATTAACTTGACTAGAAAAATTAATGAAGATAATTTACATATTTATACCTCAAAAGATTATTTATTTTCATGTGATTTTCATACTACAAAAATCAACAGCCACTGAGCATGAATGCATTTCAAGTAAGTGAAGTTTTTGTACTATAATTTCAAAGTCTGGAGACTATATCAAGTCAAATTTCATATTGACAACATGAGTTTTATTAATCAATAATGCTAATTTAGCATGCCACTTTGCTTTTAGTGTTTTACAGGAAGTTATTTTCACTGTTAGCCTCACTATTTCATCATTAATTTAAGACACTAACTTGCACTCATGCTATCTACAATCTATAAATTTTGATTGATGGTTTCATGGAAATCAGTAAAAACATTAAGTTTTATTGTTGGAAAGGTTCACTGAGATTTTTAAAAAACTTAAATTACAATCCAACAGAATATTCAGAAATAATATATTAATATATTTAAGTAACACATTTCTAAGTTATGTAAATAAAGAACAGTTCAAATATGAAATATGTGAAGCATTACTTAATGATATCATATGTTAGTTTCCTAATAAGTCAAGTCTTTTCTCCCTAAGGTATATGACTATACATTTCTATTTTTATATGTCTTGCACAATAAATTTGTAGATATCTCTGCCTTAAATCTACTAATGTTCAAACAAAAATAGCATCAACAACAAAGTTTGATTGTTTCCATTAATTCTATGAATATACATTCTTGGATTAGTCTATCATCTTTGATATTTATACCATCCAAGCATTATTTTAAGACATTCCATTTTTTCCAAAGATTATAAGAAATTAAATAGTGAAAACAAACACATATTTTATTGATATGTAATAAAATCTGACTGATCTCTAAAAAAACAAAAGACCATATTCAGACCACAACCAAATTATAATAAAGTTAAATAATAAGCTTTATTTCTAAATATAATGAACAAAAAATAACAATAGTTCAGTATGGAAACAGAATAAAAATAAACACACAATGTCAAGATTTCAGATAATTGATTTGCCCTAAGATTTAGAATATCTGGTGGCATAGTGGGTTGAGTTTTGTGCTGCTGGTTCAAAGGTAAGTGGTTCCTACTAGCCACTTCACAGGGAAAGATGTACACTCATCCTTGAAAGTGCTATGTAGCTGAGAAGTTTGACCCTGTCCCGTAGCATCACTAAGAGTCAGAATAGATTCTATGGCAGTAGTTTTTGGCCATGAGATATACCTTGAATTTTACACTAGTTCTATTTACTCTGGTGCTAAACTCAACCCCAATGAATCAATATGCTATAAATCTATTCTGTTAATATATGTACAAAAAGTAATTACAATTTTTCATCCAAATGTTGTTTTTCAGAAAATCAGAAGATTTCTCCTTCATCTGAACTCTACTGTCTTAATTTGCAGTTTTAATTTATGTGAATGTATACATTCATATTAGTTTACCATGTATTCAAAATGTTTGCTTTTGGTAATATTGTAGTATAAATAACCGATATTGCTAATATGCAATTCTTGGAAATGTAATCTAAACAAAACATTAATTCTTCCTAGAATGCTTGAAACATTTTTACACAAATGTCATTGTGGAGATACTATTAAATATCAGTTATGATAACAAAAATAAATTAATACATGATAAAATGCAATGAAAGATAGAAAAAAATAGAGGGATTAAGGATTAATAGGACTCCGGTGTGGTGCTGTCGGATCAGCACTGGACTGTAAGACACAACGTCAGCAGTTCAAACCAACCAGCTGCACCTCAGAAATCCTATATAGGGTTATTGTGAGTCAGAACTGACTCAATGGAACTTAACAACAGCAACAACTTTACAAGAGTCTCAATTGGCTGTGATGACAATAATAATAATAATAATAATAATAATAATAAATATTACTAATCTTTAACATTTTTTTAATTCCTGAAATTAAAAGTTTACAAATTTTGTGGAAAAAGAAATCAATAAAGAAGGAAAAAAGGAAGGAAGGAAAAATCCAGTCATTGAATCTGTCCGTTCATCAACAGTGATGAGACCTTTAGCTTTGTTTGAATCTTTGCAACCAGGTCTTCTAAGTTTTAGTAACACTAGTTAGATTGCTTTTCCCTATATTAAAATTGATTTGTTGAATTTTAGAAAAATAAATTCATAATTATAATTTAGTTGGAGCAGTTTGAAACTACCAGCTGTTCTGTAGGAGAAAGATGAGACTTTCTGTTCCCATAAAGATTGATAGCCTCAGAAACCCTATACAAGGTCACTATGAGTCAGACCCTACTCCATAGCACATAACCACCATCATCAGAATGAGTGTATAAAATTAGATACAATAAAAATATTCCCATTTAGTATCATTCAATTGGAGCTCTAACTTTTGCGCATAGTGATAGCAATGTAACTCTAGCCACACTTGACAACCTTGTCATTCCTGAAATTGGGTGTGTAGTAAGTCTTATCCAAATCAAATTACTAGACATGTAGGAATAAAGATTTATCTAAGAAACATTTAAATGCCATTATAGACAGAATTGTGTTCCCCAGAAAGATATACTGAAGATCTAGACCTCAAACCTGTGAATGTGATCTTGTTCAGAAAGAATGCCTCTGCAGATATTATCAGTGATGTTAAATGAGGTCAAACTGGAATATGGTGAATCCTAATTCCATCTGAGGGCTCTCTTTGGAAAAAAAGGAGAAGATAAAGAGAAACAAATGGATAGTGCCATGTGATGTTGTAGCCACAAATCAAGGAACATCTGGAGGTACCTGAAGTTAGAAAACAAGTGCTAAACACATTCTCTCTTAAAATCTTAGAAGCAATGAATATGACTTGTATCTTGATTTGGACTCTAGACTCCAAAACTGTGAGAAAACAATTCTGTTCTTATGTTGTTGTTTTTAAATGCTGTCTAGTCAGTTTCAAATCATAGTAACACTGTATAGGGTTTCTGAAGAGTGACTGGTGGGTCCAGTGCTTATCTTCTAGTGTCACACCAGAACTCAGTTCTTGTAAGTAACTCAATTTGTGGTGTTTTATTGTGACACTCCTAGGGAACTAATACAAATATTACTGATGCTAGAATGCATGCTGGACAACAACAACTACAATGTCAACAACAACAACAAAAACAGAAAAAGCAAAAAACTACTCAATTATACGGAAAGCAGCTTTTTATAATTTAATAAGATTTTTTCAAAAATAATTACTGTGCTTCAATTTATACCCATTTTGATTTAGAATAGCTGAAAGAGTATGAATACTAAAGTAGATAAGTATAGCTCAATAAGGAGACAAATGTAATAGTCAATATAGTAAATTTTATTTAAAGACAACTTGAAATAATATCCCGTATCTTTGTTATTTTACTTAGCATCATTACTGATGGTTTGTTTCATAAGTTAATAGGAATGCACTCTCTCAGTAGATTTATAATACTGCCACATATCAGTGTGTTTACATATCTTCTTTCTTGACATCATGTTTATGCATCTTCAGCATCATATGGCACTTCATGCTTATTTAGTTTTCTTGAGAGGTCTTTAATTAACAAATGTTTTAATAATTTATGTAAGTGAGATTTAAGCTAATTTTAAATGAACTCATAGATGAATTTTTGCTCAAAAATGACACTTCACAGGGGACTATTATAAATGTATTATTACTTAATTCCATTATTGTTGAGTCTCAACATAGATAATTGAATGTTACCAATGCATATTTTCATGATCACATAGATAATATTGAAAAAACTCCAAGATGCAGAGAAACTGGAATTAAAGAACATGATGTGACAATGTGAGATTGGAAAAAAATCTTGTTATGCTCAAAAAGAATAAAAATATTTTCTTAAATCAAATCAATATTATTTGTATCTATAGGTAAGAGAATCATAAAATAACAAATTACAGAATCTTTCTTCTTGTCTGAAGAAAAATAAGCAAACTATTGCATAGACAACTTTGTTTGAGGAGATCACATTTTTGCCCTGTTAAGGTCAAGGAGCTCTGGTAGCATAGTGGTTATGAATCGGGCTGCGGGCCGCAAGGTCAGCAGTTCAAAACTACCAGCTGTTCTGCGGGAGAAAGATGAGGCTTTCTCACGTAAAGATATACAGCTTTGGAAACCCTGTACAGGGTTGCTATGAGTCAGAACCAACACAATGGCACATAACAACAACAATGTCAAGTTGATTTTTTTCATCACTTAATTTAAAAGGAATTCAGAAACAGTTTGAGTTCTCTGTCATTTAGTGAGAATAACAGTTTCTTTAAGATTCCAAGAGTTTTCAACTTGAAAAGTGCTAATTCTTGGAATCCTATGAGATGTTGCTTGAATACAATGGTCATTGTTGTTACTACCTGGCAGCATTATGGTTCTTATTCAGAGTGACTCCCGGTGCAACAGAACAATAGGTTATAGTGTAGGGGCTGTACCATCCTCACAATCATTTCTCTGCTTAAGCCCACTATTGCAGCCACTATGGCAATCATTAAAGGTCTTCCTTTCTTTCATTGACCCAATACTTTACAAATGGACTCCTGGTGTGGCACTGTAGGTTAACGCACTGTACTGCAATGTGCAGCCACTCCTTGGAAACCCTATACAGAGTTGCTGTAAATTGGAAATGACTTGACTGCACTGAACAACCTACTTTACCAAGCATGCTATAAGTTTTCAGGGACTGGTCCCTCCTGATAACATGCCCAGAGTACTTGAGATGAAGACTCATCATTCTCACTTTTAAGAAACATTCTGGCTGTACTACCCTTCGAGAAAGATTTGTTTGTTCTTTTTTCAATATTCTTTGGCAACACCTTAACTCAAATGCATGGGTTTTTCATCAGTGGTCCTTATTCATTCTCCGGTTATAACATGCATATGAGCAACCCTAGATAAGGTCAGGCACGCCTTATTTCTCAAAGTAACATTGTTGTTTTTTTAGCACTTTAACGAGGTCTTAAGCAGCAGCAGATTTATCCAATATAAAAATCATTTCATTTCTTGAGTGTTCACATAAATGCTGATTGCAGCTCCAAGACAGATTGACACAGTGCCAGTAAAAGTGGGTAGAAATGTAACAACAATCGTGAGGACGATGCAGGATCAGACAGCGTTTCACTCTGTGTACATGAGTTTGAACCAACTCAATGGCACCTGACAACAACAAGCTAACCATGTTATAATGATTAAGGACTATTAACTGAAGATTTTTGTTCTAAATTTAGTAGT
>NW_006408563.1:20657567-20664973 GCF_000296735.1 Chrysochloris asiatica | reverse complement strand
TTTTGCAAGATTGTGGGAGGCAGGTTATAGTATATATATATGAAGCCATTTCTACTTTTAGCTGTTGCTTGTGGTGGTGAAGTGCTACAGAGTTGATTCCAACTCATATAAACCTGTAGAGTGTTTCCTAGGCTACATATCTTTAAAGAGCAGAAAGACTTATCTTTCTCCCACTGAGCACCTGTTGCACTCAAACTGCTGATTTTGCAGTTTGCAATATGTCAGGTATATATCATCATCATTATCATCATCACCATTATCAAGTTATCTATAGATTTCTTTATCTGGGCTCTTGCACATATTTCTTAGCATATTTTCAGGTCAATGGGCTCCTAGTCTTCCTATTTAAAATCACAGTGGCTAGCTCATCTAATGTAGACTTTGAAATACCATTCACTAGTGAAGACTAAAGACTACTGCTTTCCATATGGATGCATCTCAATGTAAAGAAAACAAAGACCCTCACAACTGGGCCAATGAATAACAACAAGATAAATTGAGAAAAGACTGAAGTTGTCAAAGACTTCATTTTGCTGAGATTCACGTTTAACACTCATGGAAGAAGCAGTCGAGAAAAGAAACACATATTGCTTTAGACATATCTTTTGCACAGGAACTCTTTAAAATGTTCACGAACAAAGATAACAATTTGAGAATCCAAACTGTGATATTTTTAAATAACCTCATATACATGTGAAATTTGGACAATGTATAAGGAAGATACAAATAACAGAAAATAAAATAAAGGATAGCAAAGTTTTTTAAAAATGTGTTGTCTTTGAGTTGATTCTGAGTTATGACAACTCCTTGTATTAAAGAGCAAAAAGTTTACTCGCTGTAAGATATATAGATGCTGATACCAGGCTTTTACAAAACCGCTGGGTAAGTTTCAGTGAGGAATCTTTAAATTAGCATTGCATTACAAAAAGCCTGTGGTACAAGGGAACTTCGGGTTCCAAAATGTTGTTGTTGTTAAGTGTCATTGAGTCCATTCTGAACCACAGTGACCATATATAGGGTTTTCAAGGAGCTTGAACCACTGACCTTGCAGTTCAAGCAGACTTTGTAGTCCAGAGCATTAACCCACGGCACCATACCAGGACTCCATGTTATATTTGTTGTTGTTGTCGTTATGTGCTGTGGAGTAGATTCCGACTCATAGCGACCCTGCACAGGGTTTCCGAGGCTGTTAATTTTTACGGGAGCAGAACGCCTCATCTTTCCCGCGGAACCTCTGGTAGTTTCGAACTGCTGACCTTACGGTTCACAGCCCGATTCATAACCACTACGCTACCAGAGGAATATGAGCATCATTTTAATGTAAATTTTGTAGTTGAGATGCATAGTAGTTCAAACCCAAAAATTTAAATGAATTCTAGTCAAACTAAGGATAATCAAAATTCTGGTCAGTTATAACACAGAAATAAATGCATTAAACACATACAGTTTTAGACTTGGATTAACATTTAATAAAATCTAGGCTTACATATTTTCCTAAGAGTAAGAAAGACCAGCAGGAAAAATCATAAACAATAACAGCAGTCCAGTTGAATACTACAAGAACAAGCTAGTTGTTCACTGGGGAGCCATCAGGGCAAGCAGTGGGGTCCCTTCAGGGCAAACCCCATTCCAAAACTCAGACTCAAGGGGAATACACAGGCAGGCATATGGGCTTGCTGGTGACTACATTGATCTACCCATAAGGGAAGTGGGGTAAAACAGCAATGAAGTTGTGAGCTAAGTCCGACCACGTCCAACAGACTCCTGTCTACCTGGATTGAGACCTGGTTGGCCAGCAGTATGGTGAGACCTGGGAACTTCTGGACCCAGGGAGAGGGACATGCCAGAGAGAACTAGAGTGGAGAGTGAAGCATCCAGCTGATATGAAGTGAGGGGAGATGCACAAGAACACCCATACTTGCAGATAACACCCATTTGGTTCAATGGCTGGATGATCAGAACTTGACTAGAGGAAGAAAGAAGAGGAAAAAAGAGTAATCCACTACAAGTTGACGAACTTGACCTATACTTATGGATGTAGTAGTTCAAAAGAGGGAACGAAATTTTACAGTGAGAATCATTCTCACCCCCTTGGTACACAGGGTTGACAGGGATAGGCAACGTAGACATTGGCTACCCAAAATGGGGGACTACAAAGGCCCAAAGTGACTGGTTTATAAGCTTTCAAGAGGGAGCCTAGTTTCAGATGGTACAGGGGAAGGTAGAATCTCTACTGAGTGGTATCCAACCTGTCTGGACAGGGCTGGTGAAAGGAAATGGGGATAAGACTCTTGTGGTTCAATAGTGAATAATTGCTATCAGGACAGATTGTGAGTATTACAAATGTAAAGATAGATGTTTTGTAACAAAAGGAGGGGAGTGGTAGATCTTGCAGTCCAGGAGTGGAGTACCCTGGGGCCATCAAGGGAGAAGGGTGGGTTGTGGGACCCTACTCAGAAAAGCAGTGACACCAGAGATGGAGGCAGAGACGGTGACATGAAGAGATGGAGCGGCTGGGGACCCTGGACTCAGGGAGGGAAAGGGCTGTGTGCTGACAGCCAGGGGTGGGCTTGAGGGATGTGCCCTTTCATTGTCTAAATGGTTGTATATTACTGATTGCTTTGGTGTACATAAAAAAAAAAAAAAAAACCAGAGGGAATAGAAGCAAATGTTGTTGAGTGATGATACATGGAGGGGATTGTAGTCATTACAATGAAACAAAATACAATAGGATGACTGTAAAGCTGATGTCCTCCCATGTAAATGATCACCAATTCACAATAAAAACTTAAACAAAACAACAAAAAAAGAGTAAACTGAAGGTATAGCACTGTAGGATAACACTGAACTGGTAACTGCAAGGCCAGAGATTCAAATCCACCAATTGCTCCTCAGAAACCCTACACAAGTTCACTGTGAGTCTGAAAGGCACTTAACAATATTGGCTAATCTTTACTGAGATCTTACAGGTGTTATGTACTGGTCTAAAGTATATTTGATACCACACAATTTGTAGGAAAAATATATTTTCTTCTAGTTATCACAGTTCTCTAATGGGGAATGATGTGCACAACAGATTTAATTAGCTTTGCCAAAGTGGCTATTGTTGTCACTGGCCATCAAGTTGACTCGAACACACAGCAACGTTAGCTGTAACAGAATTTAACAGTGCCAATATTACTTTCATGATCACTGGTATGTTTGAGTCCATTGTTATGGTTGTTGTGTCAATACATTTCATTGAGATTTCCCTTGTTTTTACTGAATTCTGTAGGAAAAGCACTGATTTGCAAACTGTAAGGTTGACATTTCAAACCCAACAGCCACTCAAACCCAGAACCTACTATACAGAGTTGCTATGAGTTGAAATTACCTTGAAGGCAGTAGGGTTCGGTTTAGGTTAAGCACTGGACTGTAAACCACGAGATTGGCAGTTCATATCCACCAGCTGCTCCTTGGAAACCCTATACCAGGTCACTGTGAGTAATAAATACCTCACTAGCACTTAGCAACAAAACTTTAACAAAAATGATCTACTTTCCTAGTGATTGGTCTTTCTTGATAATGTGTCCATAGTAAGACAGCCTAAGTCCTCATTTCTTAGAAGCATTTAGTCTAACACCAACTTATTAGTTCTTCTGGCATTTAGGGTTTTTTTCCCCCCATATTCTTTGCCAATACTATAAACCTATTCATAAATTATTCTTCTGTCTTCCTTTTTCATTGTCAAATTTTCACATGAGGCAACTGAAAAATGATGTCTTAGGTTAGGTAAACCTTAGTCATCAAAGTGATATCTTTGCTTTTTATATCTTCAAAGAGGTCTTTTGCAGGAGATTTCTCCAATGCAATACATCATTTGATTTCTTGACCACAATTTTCTATGGATATTCACGATTGATCCAGGTAGAATGAAATAAAGTAAATATTATATCTTATTTATTTATTATGATGTTGTTTATTGGTCTAGTTGTGAGTATTTTAATTTTCTTTACATTCAGCAATAATCCATAGTAAAGGCCTTTGACCTTCATCAGTAAGTGTTTTTAGTCTTCTCAATTTTTGGTAAGCAAGGTTGCACTATCTGTATATCACAGGTAGTTAATAAATCTTCCTTCAATCCTGATGTTATGTAGTCTTCTGATGTAGTCCAGATTCATATTTTTTTATGTGCAGAATATACATACATCATATTAAAAGATACAACATATAGATTTCACCATACAGGAAGGATACAACCATATTGAACAATTTTTTTTTCCAATTTTTAAACATGTAGTATTCTTGTTCTGTTAGAATGACTGCCTCTTGACCCATGTATAAGTTCAATTCAAGCACAATTAAGTGATTTGGAATTCCCATTCTTTGTAACATTATAGATAAATTGTTACTATATACACAGTCTAACTTCTTCACATAGTTGATAAAATACAGGTAAACATCTTTTATGGCAATCTCTGCTTGCAACCAAGAGTCACCTAATATGAACATTGATGTTATTCATTCATGTAGATATTATGTGAATCTGGCTTGAACTTGTGGTAGTTTCCTGAGGATCTACCCATGTATCAATGATAGAATCATATTTTCATGAAAGTAGTGTGATTGTATAGACTCCTGGAGAGTAATACATTTTAAACTTCTATGTATGATGCTGTAGGATAAGCACTTGACCACAGGTCTGTTTGAATCACAAGTTTGATGGTTCAAGTTTACCAGTCAATCCTCAAAAAACCCTGAATACAGTCACTATGAACTGGAACCTTCTTAACGGCACTTAACAACAACATGCCTGTTGGCAGTTTAAATCCACCAGCCATTACTGCAGGAGGAAACAAACAAACAAACAAACAAAACATGTGGCAATCTACTTTTGTAAAGATTTCAACCAAGGAAATCCAATGGGAAAGTTCTGGTCTGTCAAATTGGGTCATTATGAGTCAGAGCCAAAGCAACAACAACAGGTTTTGCCTATTTTATCTAACTCATCCTAATCTAAAAGACCAAGGCAGACAAACTTTGAGTCCTACAAACTTATTCTCTTGGCAAACTTCTACATGCTGGAACTATTCCAATGGATGGGAGACACAGATAAAGAAGTGTGCTTATACAAGAATATGGTGGAACCAAAATTATGCTTCCAAAATGCATTATCTATGTTTTGCAGTCCTAAAGAAATTGTTAGGAACCATAATGTGAAGTGGTCAAAAGATAGAATCATAAAATATGATAAGCACTGGGCTGCAAACCACAAGAAAAGTGGTTCAAATTCACCAGTTTTTCCCCAGAAATCCTGTACAAGGTCACTATGAGTTGGAATCAACCAGAAGGCAGTTAACAGCAACATCAACAGTAAAAAAAAGTCTTATTTTATTATCTAAGTCTTGATGATTATAGTGCTTCTTCAATCGATGTCAGAAGAAATTGTTATTTGCTCCTCCCAGTTAAGAGTATAGTCAATTTTCATCAGGCACCTTAAATTTTTTGTTTTTATCTTCAGATAATATCATGATAACTTTCTAGTTCTCAACTACTTTTATTGATCATAGAAATGAGGTATGACAATATGATATGGAGAATTGATGTATCATTCCAATTACAAGGTCAAGTATTGCTTTGGACTTTCTTTTACCTCCATTGGCTCACCTTTTCCCCGGTAAACTCCCTTCATCAGTAACTCCCTTGTGACCATCATTTTGGGAAATATAAGTCTAAATCACAGACATCAGACATTTCTGGTTTAGCCTTATGTTGACTTATGATGTTGACTTGGAAAAACCATTTATCCTCTCTCTTTTATTGTGTAGAAAGGGATATGGATAAAAACTACAGATATTGAGCATAATGATTAGTTAAAGCCTCTAAAGCACTAAAGAAATTCTAAAATCTACTGCATGATGAAGGAATAAAAATCTGTGGATTCAGCAGTTCAATTCTCCAGCAGCACTTTAGGCAATAAATACAATATTAGAGCTTGCATTCCTTCCTATCATTTGGTGTTCCCAGGAGATAATCCTTTATTTGCATGAAAGCTATTTAAGAATAAGTCATGCATTTACACTTAGGTCAATAATTTTCTTGGAAGAGCCTTTAAACTGCATTTCCATTTGGGGATATTATAAGTTTTTATTTTACTATAAAGTTATATGGAATAATCTTTGTAGATAGTGTTTAATGGGGAAAATATAGAAAAACTATACAATGCTATGAGATTTCCCACTTTATTATTACTATTATAGGAAAAGAGATGCATAGAATCTTTCAAACATGATTTCTTTAAAATTAGTTTTTCAAAACTTACAAGCCTTTGCTAAATCATCTAGAAAGTATTTTTGAAATAGATGCCGTAGTTGAGTAGCAAATGTATACTAGCCAATGGGGATGCATGTTTATTATACACAAACATTGTAGTAGTTTGTTTAAGGTTTATTATTCATTTACAAACATTGTATTGCTCATAACATTTAGAAAATGTGGTCACTTTTAGATTGCTGAGAATAAAATATTTTCATATTTTACCCAAAAGAGTTATAAACATTAAAGTGTACACTTTATTGCAGCATATTTTACAATATGTTGTCATATAACTTTGCAGAGCTTTTTTAAGGAAATAAATTACTTTTTAAATGCCACTTACTTTATAGTTTTCCTGATGGAAAGTACAAAATGCATTGGCTATACTTAAGTGGTTTCTTTGTTTATTTCACCATTTTCTCTCAGTCTTATTTTCCCTTAATATGTTTTTTGAATTTTTTTGTAAAAGAAAAATGCTTAAAGATACCTTTGTTGTTGTTGTTTTAAAGTGCCATCCAGTCAATTCCGACCCACAGTGACCCTGTATAGGGTTTCCAAGGAGCAGCTGTTGAGCTTGAACCATTAACCTTGCAGTTCAAATGACCTTGCAGTCTGACATATTAGCCCACAGTGCCATGCCAGGATTTAAAGTTGTTCAAATCACAGGCTACTATTTATAAATAATTGGGCACTTACTTCCCACATTTTTAGTTTCTTCTTGGTATAAGCATGATCTTATATAACTGAACTGAATTCTTATATTTACATATGTTCATCTTATCTATACAGTCACAACTATAAAACATTCACCACTTAAGTCATTCTATCAATCTATGAAAATCCATGAATGATGCTGTTGTCAGGTGCCATCAAGTAGGAACCGACTCATAGCAATCCCATGCACAGCAGAACGAAACAATGTCTGATCCTGTGCCAATCTCACTGCAGCCGCCACACTCGATGCCATCAATGATGCTACCTGGCCAGTCCATCTCGTTGGGGGTCTTCCTCTTTTTCTCTGACCCTCCATCTTACCCAGTATGACATCCTTTTCCAGTGACCATTCCCTCCCGACAATATTTCCAAAGTATGAGAGATGAAGCTTAGCCATC
>NW_006408563.1:20653436-20656172 GCF_000296735.1 Chrysochloris asiatica | reverse complement strand
GAGAATCTTTCAATAACAAAAGTCGAGGCTAGAATTTTTTCTTCAGTTCCCCCAGCTTGAAAAATGCTGACCGTGTTCTTCCTTTTTGGTTTTCTAATTCTAAATCTTTACATATTTTATTATAGTATTTGGTTTTATCTTCTCGAGCTGATCTTTGAAATTTTCTGTTCAACTCTTGGACCTCTTCAATTCTATGTATGATAATGATCTCAAAATTAATTAACACCTTTTTTATTGGTATGCTTGCTAACAGTCTTCATAGTAAATTTTATATGTATTTATATTAACTCTTTATTTATATATCAAGATAGAAGAAAAAGATAAAAATTTTCTCAGACCAGCAGAACAAAAAAAATAAATAAAAGAGAGTGAAAGAGGGAGAATTTGCCACTAGAAATTCCTTTAAAAAATGTCTAAAAATATTTCTTTTTAGAGAACAAATATTATAGAGACAAAAAATTTGCATCTTTATTTTTAAAAGCTAATAATTTTGTCACGTCTATAGACATCAAATGTACACAAATTTCTGTACTGGTCAGAAGCAAGATAAAGAAACAACCTGGTACTTATTTTGTAGAGTGTTAGGACAACTTAAAAGTTGTGGTTATCATTTCAGTCTGCATTCAAGTGATCAGAAATCATTTGTATGATACCACTTTGATGCAAGACGGTTATAAAATGCAAAAAAAAATCTAATAAAAGAATGCAGTTAATATCCATTAGTTTGACACATATACACACTGACAAATAAGCTTGAAATCCATGAAAAAAAAAATCTTCTTTGGGACTTTTACTTATAGTCAAAGAACTCCAGGATACATAGAGAAAAGAGTCATAAATTGGACATGATTATTTTTTGTAGACTATGGAAAGTTGAATCAGGAGTCATTTTCTCCCTAACAAAATATTCTTATATTTAAAATTTTTATTTTGTTTTGCTCAGGTCCAATTAATTTTCTATTTTAGGACATTTTCCACTATAAGGTTGGTTTGAATTGCAAGGTTGGCAGTTTAAGCTCACCAGCTGCTTCTTGGAAATCCTATATAGGGTCTCTATGAGTTGGAATTGACTGGAAAGTACGTAACAATAATAACAATGCCACAATTCAAGTAAGACATTTACTCTCTATAAAAATTACAATCTTATGCAAATCATGAAGTCCTTGTGTGGCTCTGTAGAATAAGCACTAGACTGTTAAACAGAAGTTTGGCAGCCCTAACCTACCACCCGCTCTTTGTAAACCCTGTACAGGGTTGCGATGAGTTAGGAACAAACTTGATGACACTTAACAACAGCAATGCAAATCATAAAATTAATGCAATATTGTTGACAAAGGTTACTGCAACCTGTGGTGTGTGTGTGTCTGTGAGAGAGGTGGTGGTGGTTGTGTGTCATTAGTCAGTTCCTACTCACAGTGACCCCATATAGTGTTTCTGTGGCTGTGAATCTTTATGGGAGCAGAAAGCCTCATCTTCCTCCCATGGAACAGCTGGTAGTTTGAATGGCTGACCTTGAGGTTATCAGCCTGACTCAAAACCACTATGCCACCAGAGAGAGAGTGATAAAAAGACATGAAAGTGGTCTCTGGCCTCCTCGGGTTTCCCAGAGAAGAAGCAGGATCACCAGCCTGAGACTCATTCATGTGAGCTGGTACCTAAACCCTCCCAACTTTTTTACCCTATTCTGACACCAACCATTTCTCCCAGCACACTCTACTTCTCTATTGGGTTCTGTATTCCATTACAATAACCACATAGAACTCCGACAATACTCATGATTATAGCACTATTGTTGTTGTTGTTGCTATGTGCTGTGGAGTCGGTTCCGACTCATAGCGACCCTGTACAGGGTTTCCAAGGCTGTAAATCTTTACGGGAGCAGAACGCTTCATCTTTCTCCCGCGGAGCAGCTGGTATTTTCGAACTGCTGACCTTGCGATTCGCAGTCTGATTCGTAACCACTATGCTATTAGGGAAGCTTAAATGGTAAAATTCAGGATCAGAAACAACTCGTGTACAGCAGTTCTCCAGTCAGGAGCACCTCTTTTCAATTTATCACGGACATGTTTCTGTCTGATTCTTGATTTCTGTTCCATGAAACCTCTTGGCCTCTTCCCTACTTAGGCAAGTGCTACAAAGTTCCTTTAGTGATGCTAGTGAAGAACAGAAGTACCTGATGCTACAAGCCAGTCTCCTTCTCAAAGGCACTCAGCTTCATTCAGTCCTTGGGCTGGAAAGCCCGCCACTCTGCTATCTCTGCTGCTTTTTATTAATGGTTTTGAGATCCTTTGTTCTTGCATCTGAGATGGTTCCTTTTAAACCAAGAAGGATGGCAAAACTAACCAATTTCTGTCCTAGAGTCTCATACACCATATTTGCATGGTCCCACTCAATCATTTGGTGATTGTTACAAAAACCATTACTAGAAGAGACATACTGATTAAATTCACTGTACCACAGTGTGTTTGTGTGAGTCAGTTCCAACAAACTAGCATATCTAGATCACTTCAATTTTAATAGATTTTTAAGAATCATTTTCCAGGCTTTCTATCATTTATCTTTCCTTAGTCAATGTACTTGATAATAAAAATCAATAACAATGGACAGGCATTACTTGAAAGAGTTGTTGTTGTTGTTGTTAAGTGCTGTTGAGTCGGTTCCGACCCATAGCGACCCTGTACAGGGTTTCCGAGGGTGTAAATCTTTACGGGAGTAGAAAGCCTCATCTTTCTCCCG